>NW_007246118.1:370355-380651 GCF_000164805.1 Carlito syrichta | reverse complement strand
TTATCTTCAAAGTCATAGGGACAAGAAAGAGTACAAGCTCCTGTCTAAGCTCCTTTCTTGACCTCATGGAGTTTAGTGATTCCCAAGAGCCTTAATACAATTATAGTATCAATTCCTTTCCCAAGAATGTTTGAATCTCTGAGGGCCAAGAGCTTCGTGTCTACACACACACACACACACACACACACACACACACACACACACACACAATGGAGATCCAGAGTTGGATTTGAGGCTGGTAGCAGAGACAAGGCCCAACAATCTTGAGACCTAAATAATTTCAAAGTCACCCCCGCCCCTAGCTGCTGCAAGCAATGTTCTATTGTTGGGGACACAACTGTCTCCACCTCCTCTCCCAGAGCCAATGCACATTCGGAGAAGGCTCAAGGCAACTTAAGACACCGAACCTCAGAACCAAAGCCCATTTACCAAAGCATAGGCACCCACTCAGGAGCTGGGGGACAGAGGATGGGGCTGAGCAGAGAAACTACTGCCAACATGACCCAGAAGGCAGTGGGTCAGAATGGTCCCTTTCAGCCACCTCTGTGTGCCCTGAGACTGCGAGAGAGTGTCCTCTAGTCACCCCACTACCAGGCATTCCCCTTGTCCCTCCCCTCCCTGTCTTCAAAGTTCCTGTTCTCTGCTTCCCATCCTCTAACGCAGGAGGGACAGGCAGAGAACACAGGATGCTTCCTGTCCCGGGCTCTGCTCAGAACACAGCTTTCCCAATAGAGTTTTCACTACCTGCTCCCCACTATGACCGCAGACTCCCCATGCCAACCACAGGTCAAACAGCCCTTGGCAGCCCGCTTTCTCCAACCCACAGGACACACACACACACACACACACACACACACACACACACACACACACTCTCACCCTACTCTGCCTCCCCCGTTTTACACCAGCCAAAAATGTGACTTTCTTAACCAGCCAAAAACCTGCCCATTCACTCCCAATCTCCCACCCTTGAACCTTAAAGGCTCAGTCAGGAGTTCTACTTGTATCCAAAACATGGACAGTGTAGAGGGCCACCCCCTCTTCCTCCCACTAAGGAACCAGAGGGGTTTCTCTCAATATCTCATGGGGTGTAGCCCTGCAGCTTTGGAAATAGGGAGGGAACAAAACCCCTGAGTCAGTTCCACTCGTCTTGTGCTCCTAGAGACTATTCTTTTCCCTGCCCCTTAGGAGACACAGATACCACGGCAACTGTGCCAGGCCTGGAAGAAGGATGCCCTCCTGTGTGGAGTTCCACCCATCTATGCAGAAATCCAACATTCACCAAGTTCATTGTAAGCCATCCCACTCTCCAGTCAGCACTAACTTTCAAGGCCAAAAGACACAAGCAAAAAAACCTGAAGTGCTCCTTAACCGCTTTAGAAGTGCCATGTGCCCTTAAATGCAAAGAACTACTCCTCCCACCCCTCCCCAGCTACTAGTTCTTACTGATCCAGCTTCAAATAAGTTCAAACTGCGTCCCATCTAGACACCACCAGCAGCACCCACATCTCCCCTTAGTGCGAGCAATGGGAAACGGAAGACTGTGATGAGGTAGGTGGGGAAGAACCACTGGGACAGACCCATTACTTCTCCTCCCCTTACTCCAGACATCCCCTCTCCTGGGGACAGAAGACCCCACCTGTTTGACTACTCTTCTTCAAATAGCACAGCCCTCAATCCCACCCAGCAAGAGATACAGGCTCTCCAAACAGCCAGAGAATAGCAACACTGGTGTTCAGGTAAGATCAGGTATGAGACAAGAGAGGGGTCAACAGATGGGAACATGTGCCACTGATGCAGCAGACATGCTCTCAAAACACCTATTTTTTTTTTTTTTTTTGAGTTGGAGTCTCACTCTGTCGCCCAGACTGGAGTGCAGTGGCTGCTCCCGGCCACCGCAGCCTCAACCTGCTGGGCTCCGGCAATCCTTCTGCCTCAGCCTTCCACGTAGCTGGAACTACAGGCACGCGCTACTACGCCCAGCTAATTTTTTGATTTATTGTAGAGATGAGGTCTCGCCTGCCCAGGCGGGTCTCGAACTTGCAGGCTCAGGCAATTCACTCACCTCAGCCTCCCAAATGCACGGGATTCCAGGCTGAGCCACGGAGCCCGGCTTAAAATTCCTATTTTAAGAGAAGATGCTCTTTATTAAGCACATACTATATGCCAGACACTATGCTAGATGTTTTATTTCAGATCTTCTCAATAACACAGAAAGAAATGTATTACCCTGATTTCGTAAATAAGGAAATTGTGGCTCAGAGAAGTTAAGTAACATGCTAGAAGCTAACTCCTACCTAGTTTTTGATGACCTTTCATTCTAGGAGACTGACCATCACTGACTTCCTCTGCTCAGTCCCATCAATGATGGGAAACTCAGAGGACCCCCTGAACAAACTGAACTTCCCACTAGGGGAGGCAGCAGCAGGGAGCTGCTTTGCAGAAGCTGGAAGACCAGGAGGAAGTAGCCCCAGGAGACATTAAATACCGCCTGAAGCCTCTTCACATGGCTCCCCCGGAGATGCAATGCCCAAGCTGCTTCAGCCAGTACTTGAAGTCCCACTGTCCTCCTCTGAGGACAAACTATGCAGAAAGCTTCCAGCCCTGGAAGACAAAGCCTGGAACTTACTGTGGGGAAGCCCCTTCCCATTCAGGTGAGATGTGGCCTGGTGGGGGGCAGGTAATAGAGGACAGAGAAATGGCATTCTGCCTACAGCAAAATCTGAACGCTGTTCCAATCTCTCCTACTTCACCCTACCCAGGGCTACTCCTGTCCCCCAGATAGATCCCAGTGGTGGGAATCACCAACCTAGGACAACACAGTAAGAATCAACAGACCTCCAGGCTATATTTGGCTACAAGATCAATCAGGATCCCTCCAGGAGGACACAGTACCAACCACCCCATCCTTCCTGCTTGGGTTAGGCCAGCTGGCAGCCCTGCAGTTCAGGCTTTGAAAACTCGGGTGACCAAGAGGGACTGGGAGGTCACCCTGGGATTTCCCTTTGTCTTGGGGAAATAACCTGAAGGTCGGAGTGGTGGAGGAGACAAAGCTGATATATTTAGGGTCTGCCATCACTCTAGACAAAAAGGGAAAGTCCCAGAAACAAGAAAAGACTTAGTCAAGCCGGCCATCAGGAGCCAAGGCTGGGGTTCAGATTCCCCATCTTTGCTCTCATGCCTGTCCCACACAGGGGAAGCCCTCTATACACTCTCTTGATCCCCCTAGGTGACCATAACATGACCACTACTCATCGAATTTCTTTCCAGGACCCTCCTCTTGGTTGGCCAATAATCTCAGCTCACATTCAGGGCAGAAAAGTAGCACCCATCGTGTATCTGGGCTACGTGGAATACGTTAGCCAGCATCAGAGTGACTTCCAAGTCCCAGGGTGGAGTCAAGTCCTCGCACCTGACCCAGACAAGAGCAGCCAGGGCTTCAAGTGAGTAACCAGAACTGTCAGCAAGCTGCAGGGTTGCTGTGGGAGGAGAGAACAGAACAGGGACCTATGTCCCAAAACAAGGTAATAATGTAAAGACTCAGTCTCTGTTCATTTCAGAGACATAGCTGTAGAAGGCAACAGAGCAAAGAATTAGTTATTTTGGAATCTTAGATCGCCTTCTAGCTCAGCTTTACTTAGTCCTCTCAACTCACCTAAGATGTAAGGACAAGCTACATGCTGTCTGTAACTGGGGGTCAGCCCCTTCCCCTATGCATCCATGAAAGAGAAGAACCCCAATTGCAAGCCAAGAGGTAGAAAGAAGAGCCAGGTTTAGCCAGTGCCATGGTAATATGGAGAAACAGGTATTCCACTTGCCTGGCCTTGTCCTGGCTTCGCCCTCTTACAGCCTGCTTGGGTCAGAGCTTATCATGGCCCTGTGCCTCCCTCTGACTCATCCCTAACAGGCTAGAAGGCCCAGTTCAAACTCAAAGCTAGTAATATGTGCTTCACAAATGTTACAGAAATCAGTCTTATTCCAAAGGAATGGACAAAAGGATAACCTTCACCCTGAAGTAACCAGGGACATCAGCCTAGTGACAAGGACAGCTGTTCTCCACACTAGCAAACATACTTACAAGTACTGGCTTGCCAATACTCTAAGCTGTAGCCTCTAAGCTGTAGCCTCTAGCTGCCCCACAGGAGTTTTAGAAGTCTCTCCATGGACCTATCCTCTGGCTGCAGGTGTCATCCTCTCTGCTGAGTCACAGCTTGACAAATGAGGAGTGCAAAAAGAAACAGAGATAACATGAATTAAACTCTTATTTTCAGAGAAACAATAAAGAAATTCTAGGTTGGGTAAGGTAGCTCATGAACTGTAAATCCCATTGCTTTGGAAGGCCAAGGCAGGAGGATCACTTGAGGCCAGTCTGGGCAACATAATGAGATGCCATCTCTACAAAGAAACTAAAAACTAGCAGTGTATGATAGCATACACCTATAGTCTCAGCTACTTGGGAGGCTGAGACAGGAGGATTGCTTGAGCCGAGGAGATCAAGGCTGCAGTGAGTCATGATCAGGCACAGTACTCCAGCCTGGGTGACATAGTAAGACCCTATCTTGAAAGGAAAAAAGGAAAGGAGAGAAGGAGGGAGGGAGAGAGGGATGGAGGGAAGGAAGGAAATTAATTAATTTTAATTTGATTACCTGAAAATACAATGCATAGTTCAGGCAAACTCACAAATGAATGGCAGAGAAACAAGCTGACAGACGGCACAGTGCCCTTCTGGTTGATGTGCCTGGACTGACTCACACGTGTAGATCCCTACCTGTAGAAATTTTTTTTTCCTCGTGCAGCAAATGTATCTAGCACGTGCAGAAGGAAACTGCCCCTGGCTGGCAGCCTACTACTCATCTGTGTCAGGAGCCAAGCTGGCCAAAGCAGGAGATGGCCAACTTGAGTGGAAACAGTACTGCCAAGATTGATGGAGACACAGTGACCAGGGTAAAGTGCCCAAGCTCTCTGTCAAGAGGTAATTAGCATGAGGATCCTAACTATTCCTTCAGGGAACAGGGAGCAGGGAACAGGGGAGAGTTTACCCTAGTTTTCATGGGAGACACAGAAATGTGGCTTTTCCAAGTCTGTAGCCATTCACAGACTCTGATCTCTCCCTGACCTCGGAGGTAATGTAAGTATGCACTTAACATATTCCTGACACATAGTAAGTACTTAATGAAATAGAGCTATTAAAACTATTATTAATTTCCCAGACATACATTCCTCTCTTATCTACCTCCTTCCAAGCCTCTGATACAAAGAGTCAAGGGTAAGTGCCCTTCTGAGACACTTGTGGGCTTCAAAGCCAAGTTCTAAACTGAAACTACCAGCAAGCAACTCTTCCAGGACTGGGGAGCTCAGCCCCAAGAACACTGTGGACCTCGTTATAGAGGCTGTGAGAAGCCCCTGGTAAGAACTGCAGTGGGAAGAACTGCCCCTCACCTCTCACCTTGCTACTAGGTGTTTACATTCTGATGTTTACATTCTGAATCTTTCTCAACTCAGAGCGATTATGAACAAGCTAATTTCTCTGCACAAATGTTTCCTCTCCTGCCAAAAGAAAAAGAAAATAAAGAAAATGGGCTCTGCTTACTAAGCACTAGAGATTGCATTTTTACCTGTAACAAGGTAAAGTCACACTCCTTGTAATTCCTTAGGTGATGGGTGCTGGCTGTGATATGCAGAGAGGGGAAGGCCCACTCCTTTTTCAGCTGACTGCTCTCTCCCCTCCCAGTGGGCTGGGCTCACGGGCACCACCTGAAGATCACACCACTAGGACTGCTGCCTCCATGCCCTTGTTGCTTTCTGGAAGGGTGAAGCTGTGTAAGTCCATTATCAACAGCATCAAGTCCAAGGCTAGCAGTTCCTCAACAAAGCACAGGCAATTATTCAGGTACAAAAGAGATACTATCATTCTTAGACACTGTAATGTAATTTGCATATGGCAAAGAAAGCCAGTGACATGGGAGAAACACTCAGTTCTAGCCCGGCCCCATAATCTCTCGGCTTATTTTTACAGGCTAGTCCAGCCACCTGAAAGCCAGTTCCAGAAGCATTTGTGCTTTGAAGATGGAAAATCAGGAGAGACTGCCGAAATAACATATGTGAAAACACGCAGTTCAGCAGACACATCTTCTAACCAGCTCAAATTAGAAACTGAGGCCTCAAGATGGCTGCCCCAAAGCCTAGACACAGCTTTCTCCCTGGGACTGCCCAGCCACACCCTAACCCTAATCCAGATCTCTTTGATGCTAACTGAGCAAGGTTGAGTAACCCCTAAGAAAGGAATAATACAGTATGTGTCCTGGAAGGTTAGTGTGTTCCAGGAGACCCAAGGAAAAAAGAGTCAGAGTGATTCCCTCTTATCAGTGAACCAATGAGTCAATGGTAAAGGATCATCAAGTGTTTTCCAGCCAGTACCATGCATTAATTATATCTGAGCCAGAGTTTCTGCTCAGTGGTTCTTTTTTTATCCCCCGCATTTTTATTTATTTTTATTTATTTTTTTGAGTTGGAGTCTTACTCTGTCGCCCAGACTGGAGTGCAGTGGCCGCTCCCGGCTACCGCAGCCTCGACCTGCTGGGCTCCAGTGATCCTTCCGCCTCAGCCTTCCGAGTAGCCGGAATTACAGGCATGCGCTACCACGCCCGGCTGATTTTTTGATTTATTGTAGAGATGAGGTCTCGCTGCCCAGGCGGGTCTCGAACCCGCGGGCTCAGGCAATCCACTCACCTCAGCCTCCCAAAGCCGCGGGATTATAGGCTGAGCCACCGAGCCCGGCTCTCCGCATTTTTAAACATTGATTTATTTACTTCAAAATTGAGACCAGGGCTCACTATGTTGTCCAGGCTGGTCCCAAACTCCTGTGCTCAAGCCTAAACCCTGGAGTAGCTGGGATTACATATGTGCATCACCATACCTTATCTATTTTTACAGTTTTAAATTCAGATATAATTCATATACCATAAAGTTCACTCTTTTAAAGTTCGGTATTTAGCATTTAGCACTGCTCACTGCTTCTTAAATCTAAACTTGAGAGTGAAAAGAAGGCATAAGAAGGAGAACAAGAGAGTCTGATTTGATTAAAAGAAAAAAAAACTTCCATGTAGAGAAAGGTTTCCAACACCCAAGTAAGAGATTCTGATCAAAACCTAAATACTAGGTCTGTATCATGAAAATGAACCATATTGGAAACAGGATATTCTAGATCTAAGGCCTATTATTTGGAAAAGTGTGTACAGACCCAGGGTCCTGCTTTCCAGTCTAGAAAAGGAATATCACACTGCCCCCTAGTAGTCAGCCTAGAAAATAACAGTCAGGAGCTGCACAGGCATGGGGTCTCTGCCCTACAAGATGTGCTGTGTTCTCACACTTAAAGGCAGAAAAATTGGGGCAAGGGGAAGTTTAAAATGTTTCACCTCTTCCTACTAAATAAATATAGGGCTCACCTGGAATAGAATCTATCATAGATCTGCTTCCCCTAAGTCTCAGTCTCTGAACACAGATAATAAAAGTCTTTGTTAAGGAAAAAAAGGTGATTTAAGATTTCTAAAACCACCTGGGCCTCTTAAAGTGAGTTGTTACTAAGAAACAGTGTGGCGACTCAACAAAAATGAGGTTAAGCTGGGTGCAGTGGCTCACGCCTATAATCCCAGCACTTTGGGAGGCCAAGGTGAGAGGATTGCCTGAGCTCACAGGTTCGAGACTAGCCTGGGCAACTTGGCAAGACCTCATCTCTACAATAAATCAAAAAACTAGACGGTATGTAGTAGCATGTGTCTGTAGTTCCAGCTACTTGGAAGGCTGAAGCGAAAGGATCACCTGAGCCCAGCAGGTCGAGGCTGTGGTGGCTCTGAGCGTGCCACTGTATTCCAGCCTGGGAGACAGAGTGAGACTCCAACTCAAAAAAAAGAAGTTAAAACTGGAACCCATATAGAAACAAAATCTAACTGAGCAGAAGGGGTGTGACAATGAGCAAGGTATTGAATGCTACCCAGTCACCTCTGCGAAGGAAAGCTTGCAAAACAGCTTACAAATGTGTAATCTCAGAGCCTGTATTCCTTGGGGTCTTAAAAAAAAAAAAGCTTATTTTGGAATAATTTTGTATTTACAGGAAGTTGTAAAGAGTACAGAGTTTCATATACTCTTCACCCAATTCCTCTGTTAACATCTTATATAACTACGGTAGTACATTTGTCAAAACTAAGAGATTCACACTGGCTATTTCTATGAACTAACCTTTCTTTGAATTTCACCAGTTTCTCTAATGTTCTAACCTTGGATTGTTTTTTGTTTTTTTTTAATGTTTACAGCAAAGAGCCAATGGATCAGATAGGCAGTGTGGCTTTGGGGAAGAATACCAGATTCTAGTCCCAATTGCCACAGGCTAACAGTAGAACCACAGGGTTTATTTTCTGAGCTCTAATAGTACTTTCAGTCAGGCAACTGTAATCCTAGCTACTTGGGAGGCTGAGGTAGGTAGACTCTGCTTGAGCTTAAGAGTTTGATGCTGCAGTGAGCCATGATTATACCATTGTACTCCAGCCTGGGCAACAAAGCGAGACCCCATCTCTACAAACAAAAGTACTTGCACCTCACAAATGCTGTCTCTAGACATAATTCCAGTTTACCTTTCACCTCCCTACTTAAGCTCTGCTCTGACAGCCACTGGCCAGAGATAAAAAAGAAACATCTCTAACTTGGTGGTGACCCCAGCTGATGCTTCCCAGCTGGAGAATGGAAGTCCCTTTGGGATTTTCAGATCTCAATATTATTTGAAAATCCATGCATGTCTCAAATGGTTGGGGGATAGACAGTTTTTCTTCAGGAGTCTGAGAAGTACATATGTGGCAGCCATGATAGTTGCCCAGGAACATCCATTTCTGCCTTCCTTCTGGACACACGTCCTATTTCTCAGGCTCCCTTGCATTAAGGGGGAGCCCTGTGACTAGCTTCTGCCAATAGGTTATAAATGGAAGTGTGTGCCACATCTAGAGCTGGCCCATTAAGGTCTGCCACGCCATCCTCCAAGCTCTGCTCAAGTCACCAAAATGAATACCCCAAACAACCTTGGAAGCCATGTGGAAGTTGGCATCTGCCTGATCCCTACACAACTGCATAGAATATCCCCCTCCCACTTCCTCCACCTAAAACAACCTGGAGGTTACATGAGTGAGCAGGGAGAAAACAAACTTCTATGTGGAGTCTCCTTTAGCAGTCTAGCTTACCCTAACTAATGCAGGTACTACATGTCAAGTCCTTGAAAGCAAGGCCTTATTTCTGGAGCCGCACATGGGGCCTCAATCGCACAAAACTGAGTCGATCACAGGCCTGAGTTCATGGCACACCATCACTTCCACTCATGCAAAGCCTTCTTTTCTTTCCCTTTCCCTCCTTCATCCTCCATTCTAGTCCCATTCCATTCCCTCCCTTAACACCAGACGCCAGTCTAGTGTTAAGGTTTAATCCTCCTTAGAAAATCACGTTGCTGATTAGGTGTGGTGGCTCATGCTTGTAATCCCACTACTTTGGGAGGTGGAGGTGAGAGGACTGCCTGAATTCAGGGGTTCAAGACCAGCCTGGGCAACTTGGTGAGATCTCATCTCTACAACAAATCAAAAAATTAGCAGGGTATGTGGTGGCACGTGTCTGTAGTTCCAGCTACTTGGAAGGCTGAGGAGGAAGGATTGCCGGAGTCCAGCAGAACAAGGCTGCAGTAGCTGTCTGTGATCTTGCCACTGCACTCCAGCCTAAGCAACAGAGGGAGATTCTGATTCAAATAATAATAATAATAATAATGTTGCTTTGTGTGTTTAACTTACATAGCTGATTTTTACTATAAATCTCATTGTTCCTTAGTTTATTCACCTGGATTCTATCATGTTGCTAACTTCCTAACAGCTTGTATCTGTTTTTTTTTAAAAAAATTTCATATGCATATACCACATTTTACTTATTAAATCCTAGTGATGACATCTAAGTTGCTTCCAAATTCTTAACGTTTTAGCAGCTTAAAACAATAACAACTAACAGAACGAGAGAAGATATTTGCAAGCCGGGCTCGGTGGCTCAGCCTGTAACCCCGCCTTTGGGAGGCTGAGGTGAGTGGATTGCCTGAGCCCACAGGTTCGAGACCCGCATGGGCAGCAAGACCTCATTTCTACAAAAAATCAAAACATCAGCCTGGCATGGTAGCGCATGCCTGTAATTCCGGCTACTTGGAAGGCTGAGGCAGAAAGGATCGCCGGAGCCCAGCAGGTCGAGGCTGCGGTGGCCGGGAGCAGCCACTGCACTCCAGTC
>NW_007246118.1:364242-370335 GCF_000164805.1 Carlito syrichta | reverse complement strand
CCAAAAAAAAAAAAAAAAAAAAAGAAGACATTTGCCAATCATATAACTGGTAAGGAACTTATAATCAAGATACATCAAGAACTCTACATAAGAATGTGTGTGTGTGTGTGTGTGTGTGTGTGTGTGTATACACACACACACACATATATATATGACAATGGGGAAAGGATTTGAACAAAAAAGTCTCCAAAAGATAAAGAAGTCTGATATCACTAGCCATTAAGAAAATGCAAATCAAAACCATAGTGACATACACCCACCTCACACTCACTAGGATAGCTCAAATGGCTGGAGGGTAGACAGCCTTTCCTCAGGAGTCTGAAAAAGACAATAACAAACCTGGCAAGGCTGTGGAGAAATCGAAACTCTCATACATTTCTTTGCACGAAGTTTGGCAGTTCCTTAAAAAATTAAACATGGGGTTACACATGGCCCAGCAATTTCATTCCTAGGAATATATTCAAGAAAAATGACAATATACATACACACAAAAACTTATACATGAATTGCACATAGCAGCATTATTTGTAATAGCCAAAAAGTGGAAACAACTCAAATGTACATCAATGTGGACACTAACATGTGGTGTATGCACACAAGGGAATATTTATTCAGCCATAAAAAGAAGGAAGTGTTAATACATGTTACAACATGGATGAACCTTGAAAAATTATGCTGAGAAAAGCCAGACACAAAAGGCCACATATTATATGATAGTCCCATTCATATACTATGTGAAAGTCCAGAATAGGCAAATCTATAGAGGCAGAAAGGAATTAGTGGTTGCCTAAGGGAGGGGAAGTTGGGGAAAAGTGAAGAGTGATTACTAATGAGTACAAAATCAAAATTGATTGTGGTGACAGCAGTAGAACTCTGGGATATACTAAAAACCACTGAATAATACACTTTAAGTGGGTGAGTTGTATAGTATGTAAATTACATCTCAATAAAGCTGCTTTTTAAAAAGTACTAAATACCTATTATCTCACAGATTCCTTGGGTGAAGAATTTGGAGTTGGGCGTTATGACTCAGGACCCCCATGAGGTTGTCGAACAGGGCTGCAAGGACCTGAAAACTTGAATAGAGCTGGGAGACCCACCTTCAAGGCAACTCACCCAAATAGTTGGCAACTTGTTGCTGGCTGTGGGTGAGAGGCCTCAGTACCTCTCCACATGGGCCTCTCCAGAGGACTACTTGAGTGTCCTTGTGACATCGAGGCTGGCTTCCTCCAGAGCATGGATCCAAGAAAGTACAAAGAAGAGATGCTTCAAAGTTCTTCTATGACCTTGCTTCAAAAGTCATATATTTCTAGCACATCCCATTGGTTATGCAGGTCAATACTATTTACTGAGGAAGGGGACTACACAAAGGCTTATATACCAGAGGGCAGGGATCACTGGCAGACATCTTGATGATGATAATGATGACAATGGTAATAATAATAATTTTGTAGCACTTAATGTGTGCCAGGCAGTGTTCTAAGATTACAATAAACATATGAGGTAAGTACTATTTCCTCTATTTCATAGATGAAAAAACTAAGGCACAGAGAAGTTAAGCAGTTTACCAAAGGTTACACAGGTAACAAATGACACAGCTGGGATTCAAATACAGGCAATATAGCTCCAGAGTAAAACCCAGATATTAAAACCCAGACTGCATCCCAAATAGTTTCGAAAAGTTTCACCCATTTGTTCTCCAGAATGGATGCACCAGTTGAGATTTTCCATGAGTTTTGATTCACCATGAGAGTTCAGTCTCTTGCCTATTTTTGCCAAACTAATAGATAATAAAGTAGAAACTCGATGTTTTTATTTGCTTTTCTCTAATTACTTAGTAAGGTAATATACTTACTAGTCATTCTGGTTTTCTCTTTGGATTTTATCTATTCATATTTTCACATAGTCTTACTTTGTGTTGTCATTTTCTTCCTGTTTTTCAGTTCTTTCTTTATTCAATCCCTTATATATGCAATTCCTTGTCAGTTATAGACATTGCAAATATTTTCTCCTAACCCATACTCATCTTTAGCTCCATGGGATGCTCTGCTGAAGAGAAATCTTTAATTATGACATAACCAAAGCTATCAAATCTTATGGATTGTGCTTTGGGATCTTATTTTAAAAATTTACCTTTACCCCAAGGTCACAAATATATTCACCTTTCGTTCCTATTCGTTTTATTGTGTCACTTTCCATTTAGGTCTTTAATTGCCTTGGGGTTTGTTTTTGTTTTATATGGTATGAGGATCCAACTTTATATTTGTCCATATAAGCCAATTTTCTGAGCCTCGTTATCCATCTCTTCCCCACTAATTTGTGAAGCTACCTTTATCATACACCATGTTTCCAAATATCTGCATGTTTATTCAAATCAGTTTAATACTAAATCTTGTGTTTTCAAAGGAAGAATCTATCACAAGGAAGTTTTTACTTACATTGCTTTCTAGATTAATGAAAAATCCAATCATCATCTCCAATATCCCCAGGGGTTCAATATTAGCCTATATTTTCCCCCAAAACAGAATACTCAGTTAAGAAAATAATTTTTAAAAAATAAATGTATGTTTATTAAAAAACAGAAAAAGAAAAATCCTAACCAAGAACAAATCCTGGTACACTGAGAAATCAATGCTTCCTTTGAAAGCCAGCAATAGCCAGTGTTGCCACACCTGAGCAGTACAGGTACCTCAGTCCAGAGATCAGGTCTCACATATTCTTCTGTGGTCAAAACTGGCATCCAACAGTTCCTAGTCTTTGTGGGCCCTGGATATTAGCATAGACAACTGTTATAGCTGGATGTCCCCCTGCCCTGTGTCTACTACCAAGGCCTACAGCAACTCCCACAGCCTCAGGAAAGTTACATATCCTCAACACTCCATTTGTAGGCAAGTTCCTCCACTGCCTTCTTGCTGGCAAGTCTGGCAAAGCGCTTCTGTTCAAATCCATTGGATCTGTAATCAAAAGAGACAGACTATTCAGCTAGGAAGCCGAGGTGGATATTCATGTTAAAAGGAAGAGAACAGTTCACAACATAATGAGTAGGGAAGAAAGTAAGGCACTTATGTGAAAATATTTATGGCACATGCAAAAGAATCAAAGGGACAAATACAGAATTCATTCTTCTCTTAGTCCTTGTTCAGATCCTTCTCACACTCTTTGACAACGACTTCAAACCTTTACCACTCTTTAAAAGCCCAAATCACGCTCAGCTGATATCTACATCTTACACCTTACCCATATATTACACAAACAGGCATTTATTGAATTATCACTATATACTAGGCACAGAGGTAAGCACTATGTGAAAATGAGTATGACATAGAACCTGTCTTGATGAACTCAGACTAGAAGAGATAGATATTTAAGCAAATAATTAAAATAAAAGCATAGACTATGGTAGACACACGCATGGGGTATCGTGGAAACAGAATGGAGGAGCACTTTCATGACAAGGAGGCTAGCTTCCTCCAGAACATGTATCTAAGACAGCACAAAGAAGAGATACTTCAGTGTCTTCTATCTTAGCTTGGGGGAGTTATGGTACAAAGGTAATATGACGGATAGAGAAGAACGGTCAGGAAAGGCTTTGTGTTAACCAGAGGGCTGGAGTTGGGAAGGGCCAGAAGGGTCTGGAGGCAATTTCAGCACAGAGTACAGCATGTGCCTTTACATCAGAGTAAAGGCACAGAAATAAGTATGTGCAGGGATCTAAAGGCAAGTTGGTACGGCCAGAGCCTGAAGCATGACAAAGGGAGCAGCTGCAAGTCAAAGTTGGAAAGGTAGGAAGAGGCCAATTCATAATGAGTTTCATGGGATATAGTAAAAAAAAAAAAAAAACAACTACTAAGATTTCATCTGGAAAGGATGGGTTTAAAGCAGGAACATAAACTGTATTTCAAAGAGGGCACTTGGAGGAGATCTGAGGCAGGAAAACCACTGCAATGGTCCAGGCAACAGATGATGACGGCAATGAGAAACGGAGAAGGAAGAAAAGACACAGGAGGCAAAACAGTAGGATTCAGCGATTGACGAGGTACATTAGGACAAGGAAGGAAGAGCTATGCTTCCCTCACAGGTCAGTAATTTGAGTGACTAGAGGAATGAGGCTGCCACTAATCAGGATAGAGAGCACAAGAGCAGGAGCAGGCTTGGAGCAGGGAAAGCTGAGGAGTTCAGTTTTGAATACACTGCATTTGAAATACCTCAAGTCTATATGAATAGAGAAATCCAACACATAGCTAAACACACCAGACAGAGCTGGGAATACAGATTTGGAAATCAAGTACACATAGGTGGTGGTTGAAAATATGACTAGGCAAGATGCAGTCAGAGAGAACAACCCAGGGCTATGGTTGGATCCCTGAGAAATATTTAAGAGACACACGGGGAAAGAGAAGCTCACAAAGGTGGCCAAGAAATAAGAGAAAAGAACCAGGAGTAGGGTATACTGGAAGCCAACAGAAGAGTGAGTTTCAAAGAGGTAGTGAGTAGACCTCAGATCCCTTCTAATTACTATGCATTCTCTCTGTCTTCCTATCTAAACTTGTTGAAAGCTTCACTACCTTCTCTGTTACCTCACTTTTCATTCCCTCCTTACATTCATTACACCTGGCTTTCTTTCACAACACCATTGAGCTGGCTCTCTTTCAGGCCATCAGTGATACTCCCTGTTGCCAAACTCAGTGAATCTCCCTTCCTTCTCCCCACATCAGTCCCCAGCACTCACCAGTTATCCGGTAACTACTTCCCCACTTCCTCTTCTTACTACTATCCTTCCTACCACTACCGGAAGGCCACAGTTCAGACTTTCATTGCCTCTAGCCTGAGCTACTGCAACATCCTTATATATGCTCTCTCTGCTTCCAAATGAGTGCCTTTCAGATCTTTCACATTACTGCCATAATGATTTGTCTATCTAAAATGCAGAGCTGCTTTTAATCCTTCAATGGCTTCTCTTTGCTCGAGGGTGAAAGCCAAGCTCCTCAGAAAGGCCTCCACACTCCTGCCTACCTCTTCAGGCCATCTCATGCACTCTGTTTCACACTTTATGCTATCCCACAATAGCAAACTGCTATAGCCCCCACCAACCCACAACACCATGGGGTTTCATATCCTTATGACTCTGCACGTATAGGACCCTCTTCCCTTAACATCCTTCCTTTCCTTCTTATTTTGGCTGGTTACAGACATCCCTTACAACTCAGCTCCCACACCACATCCTCTGGGAAGCACTCCTGACCACATCCTCCTAAAGCTAAATGTACTCTTTCTTTGTGTTCCCCAAGCAACTTGAAAACTCTACAGTGACACTAACCAAGTAGCACTGAAATTATGTGTTTGTTTTCTCCTCTAGAAAGAAAGTGAGCTCCTGGGCTCTCACTAATCGTGGAATCCCTGGCACCTAGTACATAGCTGCTTAAAGTTATAACATGTATGCTAAGGCTTTCCTTTAAGGAATAAGTGGGGTGAGTAATGAAGGGCTCTCAGAAGAAGGGAAGCTTATTATATTATAAATGGCATCATCTCCAATCTTAGAAGTGTGGACGGTATTCCAGAGCACCAAAAAACCAGTTTTTTGCCCTGGGAAATAAGTACTTAAGAGAATCAACACTAATATGACATTGCAGACACAGAACACATGAATAACAAATCAAATCCTAAGCAGGATCAGAAAGCAAACTCTTTGTCGGAGAATTCACTGTAGAAAGAGCCATGGACAAGAGAATTGGGAATTCAGGGTTCTAACTTCAGCTTTATTAGAGGAGTTATATGATTCTAGCCAAACCATCTATTTCTCGGGCCTCAGTTTCTCTTTTAGATTTTTTTTTTTTTTTGATTAGGGGTCTCACTCCGTCATCCAGGCTGGAATGCAGTGACATGATCATGGATCACTGCAGCCTCAACCTCCTAGGATCAGATGATCTTTCTACCTCAGCCTCTAGAGTAGCTGGGACTACAGGTACGTGCCACCACTATGCCTGGTTTATTTATTTTTTTGTAGAGACGAGGTCCACTATGTTGCCTAGGCTGGTCTCAAACTCCTGGGCTCCTACCTCAGTTTCTCTCTTTTTTTTTTTTTTTTTTTTTTTT
>NW_007246118.1:348521-364222 GCF_000164805.1 Carlito syrichta | reverse complement strand
GTATGTATGTATGTATGTATGTATGTATGTATGTATGTATTTTGAGTTGGAGTCTCACTCTGTCGCCCAGACTGGAGTGCAGTGGCCACTCCCGGCAACCGCAGCCTCAACCTGCTGGGCTCCGGCGATCCTTCTGCCTCGTCCTTCCAAGTAGCTGGGACTACAGGCACACACAACCACACCTGGCTAATTTTTGATTTATTGTAGAGATGAGATCTTGCCAAGTTGCCCAGGCGGTTCTCGAACCTGCGAACTCAGGCAATCCACTCACCTCAGCCTCCCAAAGTGCGGGATTACAGGCTAAGCCACTGAGCCCAGCTTCTCAGTTTCTCTTTTAAATAATGGAGGCTAGGCCAGGTGCAGTGGCTCACGCCTATAATCCCAGCACTTCGGGATTGCCTGAGTCCACAGGTTTGAGACCAGTCGAGCAACTTGTTGAGAACTCATTTCTACAATAAATCAAAAAATTAGCCGGGCGTGGTGGTGCATGCCTATAGTTCCAGCTACTTGGAAGGTTGAGACAGAAGGATCACCTGAGTCTAGCAGACAGATGCTGCAGTGGCCATGAGCGTGCCACTGCACTCCAGCCTGGGCGACAGAGTGAGACTCCAGTTCAAAAAAAAAAAAGGAGATTAGATTGATTGATGTTATGGATTTTTCCAACCATACTATAGATCTGTTCTGAAAATATTCCCTTGCAGTAGGCTGAGATAAAACTAGAAAAGGTGATGAAATAATTAATAGAAAGAAAGCAAGGATGACAAGGGGAATAACAAAAGAAGAAATATAAAATAAAACAAGACAAGAAGTGGAAAAAAACTAGTTCTTGGGAAAAATAAAGGCAAATTAAATACCAGAAAAATTAGGCCAGGGAAAATTCTAAGTTTGGGGTCCAAAAATTAAAAACAAAACAAAACAAAAAAACCCTCAATGTAACAAGAAACATCTGTAAGGTGTTATAGCTATAAAAAGATCTACTTTGGCTTGGCTATATGGCAAATTACCATTCTGAAAAATCCTCCTGCTACCAAAAGGTCTATAAACAGTAAGCTGCAAACCAAAGTAATATGCTAGCCTGAAACCACAGACACCTCAAGGATATCTGCCAATATGAGGAAAGAGAGTCTTGAATTTTTTTTTTTTTTTTAAAGACAGGGTCTCACTATGTTGCCCATGCTGAACTCAAATTCCTGGGTTCAAGTGATTCTTTCACCTCAGCCTGTTGAGTAGCAGGGATTACAAGCATATGCCACTGCACCCAGCTGAGTCTTAGGTTTTAGTGGTACCCTGAAGGATAGAAGACAGTGAGTGCCTTAGGCCCATATAAGGTGGGGAGGAGGATTCCAGTAATGGAAGAGTAACTTGAGCAGACTAACCTACCCTCAAATAGTAATTATAAAACCGGAACAAAGCAAAAAATGCAAGCACTTGAAAGTATTTGAAGGTGTGGGAGAATGACCAAAAGCAGGCATAAACTGGATGGAGTCTATGTGTGAAAAGAGATTTGTGAGTCTTCTTGCTAGACAGTAACTTCCCAATCTGCACAACTCATGAAGGCAGAAAGCTGCAGGCTTACTGGCTTCAGGTATCAGGGCTAAGTGGGCAAAGCGGCTAGAAAACCGGGGAAAAATATTGGAAGGGAAAGAACTGCAAAAGGGATGAATCCCAAAATCTACACACAAACTCTACCCAAATCTTTGGCTAACTGTTAAATCTATGCATGTGCAGAAGAAAGCCCACTGGGCCCAGTGGAAAAGAACAGCTAGAAACTGAAAGAAATGAGCAGAGATTTTAGCTGTATTCTACTGCAAAAGAGGCAGAGACTGGACAACACACTTAAGAATACAGTATAACAGAATTTGAAGTCTCTACAATGTATCATTCATAATGGCTAGTAACAATAAGAAAATGACCAATATGTAAATAAGCAGGAAGATGTAATACATACACCAAAAAAAGTTATCAATAGAAACCAATCCTGTGGTGAACCAAATGTTGCAATTAGCAAACAGGTCTTCATAGCACCAATTATATATTATAAATAGTCTCAAGAAAGAGGAAAATGTTTCATAATAAATGAACAGATAGATGAGAAATCTCAGCAGATAAATATAGACTTTTAAATGGAAATTTTAAAGTTGGAAAACACAATAAACCAGCTGAAGCAAAACCCCACAACTGATAGTAATTGATAGAAACGAAAACAAAAACAAAATCCAGGAAATAGGCAATCTAAAGACTATTAACTACCTTGACCTAATTAACATTTATAAAACACACCCCAAATAACTACAGAACAAACATTCTCTTCAAGTGCAAACAGAATATTCACAAGGTAGACAATACACTGGACCATAAAATGCACCTTGATACATTTCAAAAGATCAAAATATCACAGAGCATATTCTCTGTCCTTAATGGAATTAAATGAGAAGTTAATAACAGTAAGATATCTAAAAAAGTCCAAATATTTGGAATTAAATAGGTGCACTACTAAATAACCCATGGAGCAAAGAATAAACCAAAGGAAAATGAGAAAATATTTTGAACAAACTCCAATATATACTCCTTAAAAAAACTTAGCAAATTAAGAAAAGAAGGGAACTTTCTCAACTTGATAAAAAGTATTTGCAAAAAACATATAGCTTATAACATATTTAATGGTAAAAGACAAAATGACTTCCTCTTAAGAGTAGAATAAGGCAGAGATGTCTGCTCTTACTACCTCTACTCAATATCTCTGCACTGAAGAGCTAGCTAATAAAACAGGGGAAGAAAAAAGAACAGAAAGCATCCAGCTGGAAAGGAAGAAGCAAAATCGTATTCAAAGATAAAATGATCCCCTAGATACAAAATCTGATGGATGCTATAAAAATACTATTGTACAAGGTGAGCTCTACTTGAAGGAATACAACTGACAATATTTGTTACCAATGATAAAATTCAAATTTAAAGACTTTTACGGTAAGATCAAAACTGTTATCAAAAAGTGATTTTATATATTACGAGGGAGACCCCCCCAGAATTTATTTATAAAAAATTGTGCATTTATTCTTTCATGTTTAAACTTTAGTCACCTCCAAAGCACTCTCTGTTTGATGTAATATACCTACTGAGATGATTTTTCCACTGCTCAAAACAGTTTCTGAACTCATCAATTCTGATGCCTTTTAGTGCTTTTGCCATTTTTTTGTTTCACTTCTATACTGGGTAAACATCTCCCTTTAAGGACTATTTTCATCAAAGAAACAAAAAATGTTGCTCAGGGTGAGATTGGGTGAACAGGGAGGGTGGGGCACGTGGATCATACCGTTTTTGGTCCAAAATGCAGAACACTCAGCATCATATGGGCAGGTGCGTTGTCATGGTGGAAGAACCAGTTACCTGTTTGCCACAACTTGGGATGTTTCTTCCGCAAATCTTTATGCAACCTTCTCAAAACTTCCAGGTAAAAATCAATGGGTTTCCTAGAACATTCACCTAGTGGGGGAAGCCTGTACTACAAGAGGCCTGCCCTCCAAAAAAAAGATAATACTGGTTTTTGGGGGGTCCTCCTTGTGTATAGTGAAAATATGTCCACATTTGGAAGGTCTGAAAAATTCAGCAAACCAATATTTTACAATCAATGTGTGATGTTATAAGATCAAGCCTAGGTAAAAGATTCACTCCAAGTATTAAAAAGATCAATGGATTTTAATGTAACATTATTAAAGTTCTTTGATCTGGTTTTAGGGTTAAAATAACTAACCTTTAAGAAACTAGCACTTGTTGAGTTTTCGTGTAATACCAAAAAATATAATATGCCTTCCTTTTCTAACTACCTATGTGTGAGATTCAATTTTCTTCCTATACTTCAACTGAATAACATATCACAACAGATAAATGCAGAATCAAGCTGCCTACTATTAAGTCAGACATTAATGAGATTTGCAAAACTATAAATCAATGCTATCCTCCTTACTATTTTTTTTAGAAAACACAGTTATTTTTATCAGCCTGAGAAATATAGCAAGACTTCATCTCTACAAAAAAATTAAAAAAAAAAAAAGTAGCCAGGTATGCTGGCATGCACCTGCAATCCCAAATACTTAGGAGGGTGAGGAACGCTTGAGCCTAGGAGGTTGAGGCTGCAGTGAGCTATATTCACGCCACAGCACTCCAGTCTAGACAACAGAGCAAGACCCTGTCTCAAAACAACAGTAACAACAACAACAAATATATAATTTTCCATTTAAAAAATGGTAATTGTTTTATTCTTTTTATTTATTATTATTTATGTTTATTTTTATTTTTTGAGTTGGAGTCTCACTCCTTGGCCCAGACTAGAGTGCAGTGGCATGCTCCCGGCCACCACAGCCTCGACCTGCTGGGCCCCGGTGATCCTTCCGCCTCAGCCTCCCAAGCAGCTGGGCACGAGCTACCATGCCCAGTTAATTTTTTGATTTATTGTAAAGATGCAGTCTCGCCAAGTTGCCCAGGCGGGTCTCGAACCCACAGGCTCAGGCAATCCACTCACCTCAGCCTCCCAAAGCGCGGGATTACAGGCTGAGCCACCAAGCCCGACTGGTAATTCTGTTAACATGTAATGGGTTCATTATTTTTTAGGATAAATTATATACGTTTTAAACATCTCAGTTTTAATTTCTAACATGGTAAATATCAATAGATATAATCCACATAACCAAATGCTTTTTGAGGTCCTCAGTAATTTTTAAGAGTGTAAAAGGGTCCTGAGATTTAAAGTCTGAGAATCATTGTGCTAGATACTAGAACAATGTCCTTTAGCAGGCAAGAGGAGATGGGATCTAATATGTGAGAAGAAGAACTGACTTGCTCATCCATTATAACAGACAGGAAGGTAGAGTATGTGGGTACAGATGCTGGTAGGTGAATAAATGAGGTGGTAGAGGTCTGTGAGACACGGCAAGAGCCTCACTCCTAAGACAGTAGAGAATTAAGGTCAAGGGGCTACATCTTAAAGACACATCACACAGAAGGCTCCAGACCACAGCTCATCACTCATCCTCTCTAACCCTTAGAAAGCAGCATTAAAGTGGCCAATGTCTGAAACAAAAGGTGTCCTATCTGAGCCCCCGGAGTTGTCTGTCCGAAACTTTAAAAAGCATTTTGTAAAAGAAACAGAAGGAGTGCTCCAGGTATGGAAAACAGGATCTGTGGACCTTAGAAATAGAAGCAAGCAAAGGTACATTTTTCACCTTGTGATCAGAGCAGAGAATGAGATAGCGTATGGTAATTTACATGTAGAAGTAGTGCAATTTAATGGCTAGGGAAGGTTAGGGTCAGGTGAACAAGAAAATAAAAACTGTTTAAATGCCCAAGCTTACCTGTCCACTCCATCCCAGCGATATCCAGGCCAGATATTAAATCTGTTAGGAGGAGGTGCTGGACCATTATAGCGAGGTCTCACTAATGAGAAGAGTGAGAAAAAGAGATTCGTTACTTATGAAATTTAATTCAGAGCTGGATGGCAATGTGGAAAAAACTTCTACATGGAAATATCAATTGAGTTGAATCTAAGCTGCAGGCAAATACAATGAATTTAAGCTACGTGGGGAAGCCTTCTTTGCATATAGCAATGTATCAGCGCCCTAATGATTCTCTCTTCATGTAAGTCACCTCCAGCTCTGATGGTTCCCAGAAGTCCCACCTTTTTTATTTTTGTTCTCCTTGGCCTTATTCTTCTTGATGAAGTTGGCCATGGGGTCCCCTTCTCTTTCTTGTTCTCTTAGCATCCGATCCAGATCTTCATCATCAATATAGCGGGCCAGGGGTTTTTGCATCTCTTTCATTGCATCCTCCACATTTTGTTGCTGTTGCCGGCTCTGAGCAAGCCTTGGGCAAAAAGGAACCAAAAGCGTTTGCTATCGTGCTTGATATTTTCACCCCTACTTTGAGATGTACCATATTGATAAATTTGGAAAACCTCCTCATTCTAGTATCCTAGGCCAAATATTGGACAGGGTAAAATTCCCAGAATACCCACTGGAAGTGTGAAATATATCAATAATATCCAAAGAAGATTCAGCACATCAAATGTCCTGTTCCCAATAACAGCTTTGAAGGTACAACAACAAACTAACTGATAAGAAGAGAGAAATGACTTGCTCCAGCCACTTCCATTTGTGTTCCCTTTTAGTGGCTCCCTTACCCTTTTCCCCACTGGGCATACAGCTCATCTCTCTCTGAGTCTTTCTCTGCTTTCCTCCTTTGCTCTAAACGTTCCAGTTTCAAATTCCTCTTACGACCAGACTTATCACGAAATACAGTTTCAGCAAACTGAAATTCAGCTGCAATAGAAGATCACACTTAAATACAGGTATCCAAATCAAAAACAACATTCTAACAAATGAAATCAACTGCTTGGGATTCTAACGCCAAATAAGAATTATCTAGGTGTATATTAGTGCTAGGCCTGAGAAATGACATTTTTCAAGGAAAGAACCACTGGGACCCACTGAGAAGTTAAAATGGCACATATAACCAGAGCTGAAATTTGACAGCAATTAAAAGTGTAAGACATCAGGTATAATAAGCTACATTTTTAAAAAAAGCTACACAAGCCTAGTTTGGTCTCTGCACTTTCATATTTTTACCTTCAAATGCCATGGTTTCTTGGTCCTGTTTCTTGAGCTCCTGCTGCTCTCGCTGTATGTCAGTTAACACCAACCCAGTTTTAGCCCCAGAATACATGTGTGCAGCCTATGCAATGGAAAAGGGAGCATCCAACATTAATGAGACGATGCGGCAGTAAGCTCCATGGGTGTACAGTTAGTTGTATTGTCTGATGACCAGCAATAACCAAACTCAAAACTCTAGCTCTGTATTCTCATTATTTACCACCGGACTCAAAAAATATAAATAAAATTTAATTTCATGAAAAATGTAATTGCACCATCAAGTTTAAGAGTAAGCAGAAACAATATATTAAAAGGAAGGCTAAGTATTTGTATTTCTGACTTTTTAGTTTATAAACTGCACACATGAAGACTCATGCTCAGGTCACCTGACCAGAATCCAGTCTCAAGTTCTAAGCCCTCCAGTAGAGATCCACATTGATAAAAATATTCCATTTAAAGTACAAACCCAAGCAAACCTAAGCTCCTTAAACTGTGGATATATTTCAAGCTAATTACAGAAGATATGACCAAACAAAAACTTTTTCTAATATTCACTTTGTATCAAGATAGCAAACAGACCCACAAGTGGAGTACACAGTTTATCCTTAAGCAACTAAACTGGATTAATATTAAACTGTTCATGGACTAACAGAATACATAAATAGTGTCAAAGGATCTGGTTGAAACAGAGACTTCGCTTTGTTCCCCACAAGAGAAGAACTTCATTTCTTGGGGTGAAACAGGATGGTCTACTCCGCCAGGATCAGTCTTCAACAGAGAAGACTTACCTGAGAAGTCTGCCTCGAAGAGAAGAATGCATACCACAGGCTCTATTACTCTATTTCTTAACCAACTCACAAATAAGATTCCTTTATTACTAGTAGTGTTCATTTAAAAAATTTTTACATATGTAGAGGGTGCAAGTGCAGGTTTTTTACATGCATATATGATGTAGTTGTGAAGTATGGGCTTTTAGTGTACCCATCAACTGAATAGTGAACACTGCACACAATAGGTAACTTTTTGATACCTCAGGGTTCTCTTCAATACCTCAGAATAACTTTTTTAATACCTCAGGGTCACAGGTTCTTTTCAATACCTCACGGTAACTTCAATAACTCAGGGTTCATGTGGATTTTTTTTTTTTTTTGCTAATTTGTCATACTTTATCAGATTCAAAACAAAACACTGACTTCCTAGAAAATATGATCTCTAAAAGTAGTTTTAAGTATCTCTCTTTAAGCTTTTGATACAGAGATCTGTAGCCCAATTTTAACAGTAAATCACTAGCAGTAAATGATTACTTTATCCCAGGCACTATGCTAAGAGTTTTACTTACACAAACTCATTTAATTCTCACAATATCCTGTTGAAGTAGTTATTACTATCATCTACATTTTACACATAAAGAAGCTGAGATTTAGAGATATTAAATATCTTGTCCAAATCTCTTAGACAGTAAGTGGCAGAAGCAGGATTTGAATACGTGATCAGTTTGACATATGGTTTGTGCTAACTCCACTTTGCAAATACAGTCCTCAGTTCATTCATAAGAAAATAGGAAGTTTTTCTGGACCTATTAAAATGAGATTTGTAGAATTAAGAGGCCATAAAGGCAGAAGCTACTTGGGAAATCTGGTATTAATAAGTCTATCTGGGCTGTGTTATAGTCAGTTCTGCCTTCAGAGAGAAGAAAAGAGTTCCAAAGGTCTTTTAACTAAGATACAGTATACTTTCAAAAGCTACATCCCTTTCCTTTGGCTTGATTCTCTGGGACTTGTATAAATCTAGAAGAGAAGAGTCACTCTAAAAGAATGATTTGGTCTCTGAAAATTCTTACCTTCTTTCCAGGAGGCTGACTCCTTCGAGGTGGAGACAGATCAGAATCAGAAGATCTGGTTCTCTGTTTCCTCCTTGGTGGAGAGAGGTCAGAATCAGAGGTCCGGTGTCGAGGTCTATTCCGTGGAGGTGAAAGATCTGAATCAGAATCCTGGTGCCCTGAACTCTGTTTATGCCGTGGAGGAGAAAGGTCTGAATCAGAGGCTTTCTCAAAGTCACTTAGATAGGAAGAAGAATCCAGTGTGTGACTGTGATGTCTCCTAGGTGAAGAACTTATATGAAATTTCCTATGGCTGGGAGAATAACCTAGAAAATAAAGAATAAGTAAATTATTTAATCCCCTTGAAAGAATTTTAAAAAAAGAACTTACCAAATTGGTATACAATGTTTATTTCATTATCCCATGAAACACTGTCACAAGTATGAATGATATGGAAGAAGAGCAAAGTCAGAAACAACTTTTAAGACAAACGGGTAGAATATGGGGCTCTATTCCCAGGTGACCAGAGACTGTACTAGTATGTGAGATCTTAGCAGAATCATCTACGTCATAGTTACCCCATCCACAGAATGGTCAAAACAACTTGCACTCAGTGGCAAAAGTCAGAAACACCTAAAATATTCTGATGTCTTCAGACTAAAGGAAAACAACATATTTTAAATTAAAAATTAAAATCGTACTCAGGAAGAAAGGATGGAGTAGAAAACATCACCACACAGATCTAAGTTCTAGCTACTATATAAGAATCACAAATCACCATCCAGAGAGCAATCTTCAATATACATCAACAGTCTTTAAAACATCTACACCTTCTGACCCAGTAAATCAACTTCTTAGTTTTCTAGGAAACCTATTCACAAGTAATCAAATTTTCAGGAAATTTATCTAAAGAAGATGAGAAAATAATCCAAAATGGGACAATAGTTTATGTACAAAGATGTTCACTATAGAATTATAAAAGCAAAAACTTAGAAATAACTCAAAAACATGCAACATTAGGGAAATGGTTAAGTAAATTCATGTAACAGAACACCATTAAAAATTATATTAACATAGATGATTTTATGGCCTGAGGAAGACTGTGTTAAAAAAGGAGAGAGGGCAAGATTACACATGCAAAACTTATGTTCTGTATAGCCAGGGTTCAACTACACTAAAAATGCATACTAAAAAGGATGGTGGCTACAGTGATTGACTCTGAACGGCAGAATTTTGTGTCATTTTTTTCCTGCTTCTTTATACATTTCTGTACATTCTAAAGTTTTAGCAACAAACATGCTATACTTTTACATGGGATGGGAGAATAAATTAAAAGATACATAAAAACTTTACTTCCTGCCACTGTTAACTTTTTTTAACTCTTCTAAGCTCAGCCTCTCACTTTTCAAAACTTTTCCAGAGAAACTCCCCTCTCATACTTAATAAAACAAGAAAGGTGCAAAAAAAAATCTCCCAGGGAATAGGCCCCTCTCATGGACAGTCATATACTCACCCTTAGAACCAAGTTGCTTCTTATCTCCAAAATGGGATTTTGCTTGCTTTTTCCGTGGAGGAGAGAGGTCTGAGTCATACTCATGTTTGCTGTTCTTTGGCAGTGATGAATGAGAGGGTCCTGGCCCCTTCCAATGTGGGGAGTTCTTGCTAGAGGCTCTTTCTGGGGCTTTACTGCTTTTGGTTTTGGGCAGTGAATGAGTGACATCAGAAGCCAAATCGGGGGAGTCATGACGGGCCCTCCAGAGTTTTCGTGTGTCCGAGGAGTCAAGAGTCCTCCTAGGTTGAGATAAGTTAGGGGAGTTGTTATGGGCCCTTCTGGGGGAAGAGAGATCTGAGGAACCGTGACAGGCTCTTCTAGGAGATGAATCTGGTGAGTCATGACGGAACCTCCTAGGAGATATACCTGTAGAATTACGATGAGGCTTCCTAGGGGGAGAAGGATCTGGAGAATCATGACGGGCTCTCCTGGGGGGTGAAGCATCTGAAGAGTCATGACGGACCCTCCTGGGAGGAGATGCGTCTGAGTCATGACGGGCCCTTCTTGGGGGAGACGGATCTGGGGTGTCATGACGGACCCTCCTGGGAGGAGAAGGATCTGGGGAATCATGACGGGCCCTCCTAGGAGGCGATGAATCCGGGGAATCATGACGGACCCTCCTAGGAGGAGATGAATCCGGGGAATCATGACGGACCCTCCTAGGAGGAGATGAATCCAGGAAATCATGATAGCTATGTGAGAGTAGGTCTTCATTGTGGCCTAGACACAAACAACAAAGAGTAAGGCTCCCACAAATGTTCTATCTACCCCAAAGTTTCAAAAGATGCCCCAGTAGCACACACTCACAATTACTCAGAAAGCCAAAAAGGTCTGCACAGCTCTCACGCTTAGAGGCAACAAACCAGCACTCATGAATATCTTAAGAATAACCTTTCCTATTTGCCTATATTTTCAAAGCATTTTAAATTCATTTTTCATATTCTGCTCTGTAAGGTAAACAGGGCAGGTACTCTTGCTTTACAGCATGAAAACAGAGGCTTTGAGGAGCTGAGTGATTTCTTACCGATGGTAACAGGTACTAAGATGAAGAGATAGGCTAGAATCCATGACTTCTAACTTTCAGTCCAATGTTTTTTCTAAAACTTCATTTGTGCAGCGCTCCTAGTCAGCAGCTCCTACTAATATTTAGCCTAGATAATTTATAATTTGTACTCATTCTTCTTTCAAAAGGCAAATTCACTAAACTGTTGCACATCAAAATGAAATGCTGCTTACTATTTAACCCATGTCATTCTGCTCCTTGTGAGAGGGGGAAAAACTCACCACAAAAAACAAAAGAAGAAGCATTTACTGATCACCTGCAATGTGCCAATGCTTTATAAATTAAATCAGGTGATTTAATTCTCACAAGCTTAGGAGATAAATATTATTTCCATTTTATAGGTTAAACAGAAAGATTAAGTAATTTGCCAAAGTAAGACTGCTACTAAGTGGTGGAGAAATAAGTATGTAAATACAGATATGTTTAACTCCAGAGTTCATGTACAATCTTTAAAATATGCAAAACTTTAAAATAAAAATATGTAGCTGAGAAAAAGTACAGTTTGAGACCTTCACTTTTCAGAGGCATAACAAAATGAAATGTCTATAGCAACTGAAACATTTCCAAAGTCCATTTCTTCCTCTACCTCTATTGCTTGTCATTGAACTCCACAGCCCAAAGACAAATAAAAGCTGGGCAGGACCAAATGAATACTTATTAAATGGATGAATTAAACCAAATCAACTCCTTTACTTTGGGAACAGGCCTGTCTGACTGGAAGCTACCCCACAAAGAAAAGTACTCATGTCTGTGAGGAACCTGACAGTAAATCTAATCCATGAAACTGATAAATTCTATGACATTTATAAAAAGGCAGTAAGGGTCAGATATCAGTGAGCATATTTCCAGTAACAAATTGGGATGGGACAGTAAGAGTGAGGCAGAAGAAAAAGGACTGCTTAGAGTTGGGCACAGTGGCTCACGTCTGAAATCTCAACACTTTAAGAGGTAGAAGTGAGAAGACTGCCTGAGACCACAGGTTTGAGACCAGCCTAGGCAAGTTAGAGCGACCGTGTTTCTACAATAAATCAAAATATCAGCTGGGTGTGGTGGTGTAGTTCCAGCTACTTGGAAGGCTGAAGGCTGGTGTAGTTCCAGCTACTTGGAAGGCTGAAGCGGAAGGATTGCTTGAGCCCAGCCGGTCGAGGCTGCACTGAGCATGCCACTGCAGCCTCAGCAAGAGTAAGACTCCAACTTAAAAAAAAAAAAAAAGAAAGAAAGAAAAAGGACTATTTATGTGTGTGCATGCACACATGTGTGACTTCCCAGATATACATATATGGAGACCAGAAGACTCTCTTTGGAAAAAGAATTATGGAATAGACTGGAAACGTAACTATAGAATAAGGCAGAGAATAATGGATAAGACTGAAAAGAACTGATAAAATAAGCCTGGTAATAAAGTTTTCATTCATAAAGCTAAATAATAATGTATTGAAAATTAACATCTAGATGGAGGCCCAAACTTCACCTGCTTGTAAACCACTCATGTACCTAATCCTAATACCACACATCTTTATAATAAAGTAAGAAAAGAAAATTAACAGAGGCAATGGTGATCACTATAACTAACTGTCATTTTGTTACACATTTTTGCTAATCAGAATTGTAGGATAATTAGCTTAATGCCACAGGGTGTTACACAGAAAAACAAATCCTGTTTAAGATGTAATTCTTTCATCCTCCATGGGTGAAAAAAGAACAAGCATCAGGGATAACTGGAGTTAAACAGCTAACAAGAAGCAAGATTTTTATGAAAAAATGAATACAAGGGGTTAAAAACCAGCATGCTAAGCTGGGAGCAATGGCTCTGGCCTATAATTCCAGCACTAGAAGGCTGAGGTGGGAGAACTGCTTGAATCCAGGGATTCGAGACCAGCCTGTGCAACATAGCAAGACCTCATCTCTACAAAAAGTAAAAAAATAAATTAGCAGGACATGGTGGCACACACCTGTAGTCTCAGCTACTCGGGAGGCTGAAGCAGAAGTATCACCTGAGCCCGGGAGACTGAGGCTGCAGTAAGCCATGATTGTCTGTGGGGGATGCTTCAGTCTGCTAGGTGACAGAGTGAGACACCATCTCAAAAAAGAAAGAAAGAAAACCCAGCATGCATCCACTGGTCGGTCTTGCAGTGCCTGAATGACTGCTGGAACCAGGACTATGATTCACTAGTCTGTGTCCCTTAGAACTGTGTACCTACCAAGTTCTTGGAAAAGAAGGAGTAACTATGAAGCTTCAAGTGATGACTAACCAATGAGCAGCAGGTTACAAAATTCAAATGCCCACTAGCAATTCAACATTTCAACAAATATTTATTAAAGGCATCTCCTTGTGCTAGGCGGGAAGAATATCGTGGCAAATAAGACTAGTTTCTGCTCAAACAGATGTGACAAATGCCTTTTATCCAATTCCCAAGGACTCAAAAAAAGAACAAACTTTTTCAAAAGGGAATTAAATTGTTAACATACAAGTATAAAGAGTCTATAGTGGGCAAATGGAGGACAATGCACTGTAAAATACCAATATTTAAGGGAAGAACAGAGAAATTTACTAACACAAATAAAAAGTACAAAAAACATTGGCCCTTGACCCTTACATGAGCCACTTAATTACAGAGCAAGCTAGAGGTTAGAGGTGGCTGAAATCTCCAAACTCTGTTCCTCTATTTTTTATAAGCTCCTCTCAAAGTCTTGCCTATACACCAAGTGCTCTCCTACTGTGGACCAGAAAGGAGTGGGTGCAGAGAGGCCTCCAAATGAGTCGCTGACCTCAATAACCCCAAAAACAAAGCATAAGAGAAAGAGAGATACCCAGTCTCTAAGTTTCCATGTCTTACTACCTCTGAAGAAGTCCTGAAGTCTTTTCCCCATTATATTTTTAGAATCAATGACACACTGAAACTATGCATTCCTATAAAAGAAAAGTGTAGAAAAGGAAAAAAGCCCTCCCTGATTAATGGGAAATTCAGATTTATCTACTGCTGAAACATACCTCCCAAAAGCTTCCATTTAGCACTGGAACGAAAGGCCTCCATCTGCTTTACCTCTTCTGGCCGCTCATCCACAAACTCAGCCACCTGTGAGATAAGGATTCTCTATGATGAAGAAATTCACAGGCTCCAGTCAAGAAGCACTGCTGTCTCAAGAACCTGAAGCTATGACCATTCCTATTCCTAATACAATGGTACACACATATCCAAAATGGTCACGAAGAAACATATAGTCGTTCTTAATTATGTTTGCTCCATAAACATGACTATCATGGTACTGGTTAAATTGTAGATCTTCCTCTGACTAGTCAATTTCCATCCAAAGGTTAATTCTTTCACTACCAACCTTTTTATCAACCTGCTAGGTACACACCTGCCACTTGTATGCTAACAGCGAAATTCCTTTTACATTTTTACTTTTGTATTCAGAGCGAAAACATAGCCTGCCTCCCTGTCATGCCCATCACTAATCAAGGACTTTGGGCTCCTAGAAAATCTTTCTTGTTATAGGTAGTTTTCTTGACTCCAACCAAAGGAAGCCACTGAGATATACATAGAATGATGAGTCTTTAAGGAATAAAACCACATTTCATATCCTCCAAACTTCCAAACAAATTGGAACCTTCTCTATAGTATCCGTGATAAATGATCACTCACCCAATCTCTCCTTGACAGGGAACTCTTCTAAGGCAGCATACTGCATTTTTGAAAAGTATTCGAAAGTTCTTAGTTTTACTGGACTCATATTCATCTTCCTATCACTTTTTTGCAACTGATCTCCTTTCCACATGACAACTTTCAAAGATGGCTAGCATAATAAATTCTAGTTAAAGAATAGCAATTATGTGCAAGGCACTGTGTTTTGTGCTTTATTCATATTATCTAACACAATCCTCACAGTAAGCCTGCAAAGAAAGAGTCCAGCCTACTGAATAGCAAACTGTGATTCACAGAAGTTAATTAATTTTTTCAATGTTACAAACTAGCAAGTGGTAGAACAGGAATTTAAATCCAGATCATGCCGGGCTCGGTGGTTCAGCCTGTAATCCTGTGCCTTGGGAGGCTGAGGTGAGTGGATTGCCTGAGCCCACAGGTTCAAGACTCGCCTGGACAACTTGGTGAGACCTCATCTCTACAATTAAAAAAAAAAAAAAAAAATTAGCCAGGCATGGTAGCGCGCGCCTGTAGTTCCAGCTACTTGGAAGGCTGAGGCAGAAGGATAGCCAGAGCCCAGTAGGTCGAGGCTGCGGTGGCCGGAAGCAGCCACTGCACTCCAGTCTGGGCGACAGAGTGAGACTCCAACTCAAATAAATAAATAAATAAATAAATCCAGATCATAATTTACTACTTCTACTACTTCTCCCAAAATCCTCCCATCATTCCTCATCTAACCTAGTCTTGCTATCTCTCACTGGGCATTAAAAGCACAATAAAGCTGGGCTCGGTGGCTCAGCCTGTAATCCGGCGTCTTGGGAGGCTGAGGTGAGTGAACTGCCTGAGCCCGTGGGTTCGAGACCCGCCTGGGCAACTTGGCAAGACTTCATCTCTACAATAAATAAAAAATTAGCCGGGCTTGGTAGCGTGCACCTGTAGTTCCAGCTACTCAGAAAGCTGAGGCGGATGGATCACCGGAGCCCAG
>NW_007246118.1:328889-348473 GCF_000164805.1 Carlito syrichta | reverse complement strand
AGGGAGACTCCAACTCAAAAAAAAAAAAAAAAAAAAACAATAAATGTGGTTTTATCCCTTAAACATGAATTGAGACCGAAATCCCCAGCTCTGTCACTTGACACCTGTGTAACCTTTGGCAAATTATTCTAAGGCTCAATTTCCTCATTTGTAAAAGTGGGATTCAAAAGACTGCCATAAGAACTGAATGAGACAATTCACGTAAGTTTAGTAGTGCTTGGTACATGGTAAGTGCTCAAAACAAATTATGCCTACTAGTTATTCTTGTGATGACACTGCTATCATGGTCATCATAGTTATTCTGTCATCATTACTGGTGGTGGTGATGATCTTGCAGTAACAAAAATAAATTTAAGATCTACTTTATTTATTTATTTTTATTTTTTATTTTTATTTTTTGAGTTGGAGTCTCACTCTATCACCCAGACTGGAGTGCAGTGGCCACTTCCGGCCACCGCAGCCTCGACCTACTGGGCCCAAGAGATCCTTCCACCTCAGCCTTCTAAGTAGCTGGAACTACAGGTGTGCGCTACCACACTCGGCTAATTTTTTATTTATTGTAGAGACGAGGTCTCGCCAAGTTGCCCAGGCGGGTCTCGAACCTGCGGACTCAGGCAATCCACTCACCTCAGCCTCCCAAAGCGCGGGATTACAGGCTGAGCCACCGAACCCGGCTTAAGATCTACTTTAACCAATGCAAAAAGTAGTGGGGACAAAGCTTCTTTTGTTCAGGTCTTCTGGGCCATCAGAAAAGCAAAAGACAATATTATAAAGGAAAATTGCAAAAAAATAAAACTTTTAAATGTTAAAAACTTCCAAACTTAAAGAAAAGGCAAACCATAAAATAGTCCTACAACATAAAAAAATATGTTCTTGTATAACTACCTAATAAATCAATGGAAGAAAATCAAAATTCCAATTTTCTAAAAATGGTCAAAGAAACGAAATTCACAAAATGCCCAACAAAAATACCAAAAGTAATCATTTCACTAGTGTTCAAAGAAACTGGATACCATCATTCACCTGCTAAATTTTCATAGCATTACTATCAGCTTTGTTTTGTTAATAATGCTCTAACGCGGATGAAGTAGGCAAAATGGCATTCTCATTTCCTCCAGTGGAAGGAAAAACTGGTAGCATCTTTTAGGAAGCAATATGAGACTATAACTCAAAAGGACCTTATCCTCTAATCCATGCATTTCATTTCATGGGAATAAAGAAATCAACAAATTCCTACAGTAAATTATGTACAATGATTTATGATATTTTAAAATCGGAAACAACTCATATATGTAATAATAGGACAGGTTAAATTAATATATATATTGAACTACTATGCAATCATTACAAATGATATTCTCAAAGAATATTTTAAGGTCTTACAACATATTATTTAGTGAAAGAGGAGAATCTAAAACCATATGATCAGTATGATCCCAATTATGTTAAAAAAAATAAACAAAATATAAGCATGTATACTCCATAAGAGATATACAAGTACATCCAAATGTTAGCAGTTGTCATCTATGGATGGTCACAGTGTAAGTGGTTATTACATTAAAAATTTTAAACTTTCTTTAATTCCCAAATATATAAAAATATGTATTGCTTTTATAAAATTTAAAAAATTTTAATATTAAATAGGTTTGAATGACTTGTTCTGACTAAAAATAAACTGGTTCTTAGGATCACTATTTCCTTTTCATTACTAGCAAATCATCTTTCAAATAATTTATTTTAGAATTCTGCTGGGAATCAATATTAAATACATTCATCTGGAACCCATATTCACCACCTTTTAGTACAATTCAGCCTATCAACAGCTCTTCTTTCCACCTTGTTTCTCAGAAATTCTCAGCAAAGAGTTCATGAATCTACCAATGGGAAGTTATTAGCCTATGCTTTTGTCTATCAGGCTCTTACTTATCCTTAAAACTCAATTCAGGTATTTACATCTTTCATGACATCTCTCAACAGAATACAAAGAGAGCCTTCCTGGGCTCTAATGCCACCTGATATGTGAAATATTATCTCCAACATTTATCATACTGTTGAAATTACTTGGAATTTAGTCATTGATTCTTGGGTATAATCTCTAAAATATAGACACAATTTTCTATTAATCTACATATATCCAGTATTTAGGCAAGAGTATGCAATTTGAAAGCTTAGTTAAATCAATGACTAAAAGGGGCAAATAAAAATTTCCCTATCATTGAACTTCACATTGTTTTTAAGGTAGATTCTGACAAACTGATCCATGGCTAATTCTAATCATGGCTCTACCACTGATGTTGAGGAGTCCTGTCTCTCTCTATTATCAGTTCCCATTTCTAGGTTGACGGGGCCTTCCATAAACAGATATGTCAGTGTACAGGCATCATCAAAGAAGACTATTTTAAACAACTCCTTGGAAACTGTCACCTCTTCTCTGTCCTCAACATTACCCCCTACCAATCTATCCTGCACTGGAAGGAGAGATTGAGAAGTTTACTTCATTTCAAAATCCCGACAGCCCCAAAGATACAGACCACAGGCAAATCTCCATCATCTTCCTCTTCCTCCTTTTCTGGTTTAGTGGTAGAGATAGCTGTCCAGCTCACATCATCATCCACAATCCGCATTCTAAATGAGAAAAAATAGATTAAAAAGAGTAATTCTGGGATACCAACCTAAAAACATATATCTATTGGTTTTAAAATGAAGTTCAAGATCCTGCAAGGTCTAGTATGTTTCCATGGCCAACTTCACCTGGTACCACTACCCTCTTGCTTGACACTCTAACCTGTTATTCGTTGGTGCCTGGAAATAAGTCAAGTTCCTTACCACATCAGTTTACACAAATGCAGTTCCTTCCCTCTGCCTGACCTGTTTTCATTCTTACCAAGAACTCTTTCTCATTCTTCAAGTAGCATAAATGTAGCTTCCTTGGGCATACCTGTCTTAGCTGCTTCTCTCCATTCCCTCACCCTCAAACACCCACCGAAGACGAAGAAGTCCTGTTAAACATTCTTGAAATAGTCTCACTGAAGTCATCATAAAGAAAATAAATCAATTAGTTGTTTAAAGCCTGTATCCCTATTAAGGTATAAACTCCACAAGAACAGGGACTATGACTTTTTTGTTCATAGGGGCATTTGCAACACCCTGCAGTATCTGGTATAGGAAGTATTCAATAAATGTTTGTTACGTGGATGAACTATAGTTGAGCCTACATAATAACAATGACTGCCATGGTATGAACAGTTATTAAAAAAGCCAGAAACACTTAGTGCAACATCTCTAATCACAACAACCACTATTTAATAAAAGCAATATTATACAGTATTACTTTCATCTTAAAGATAAGGAAACTGAGGTTCAGAGATATAACTATCATACCTAAGGGATCACAGCCTAAAGTGGCACCGCTAAGATTCAAACTCTGATCAATGTTATTCTAAGCTCAAGCTATTTTAACCCCGTGGCACTGCCTCCAAAGGATCCACACAAGTCAACAGGGCAGAAAGACAGAAGGCAGTAATAAAGCAAGCGCTAAACCAGAAAAGAAAATGAACTTCAAGTTCTTTGGCGGTATGTGACTTCAGTGGGTAGCTTAGTGGCTCAAGGCTGCTGTAAAAAAGTACTACAAACTGGGTGTCACAAAACAACAGAAATTATCTCACAGTTATGGAAGTTAGTAGACTGAAATCAAGGTGTCTGCAAGATCATGCTCCCTGGAAAGTCTCTAGGGGAGAATCTTTCCTTGCCTCTCAGTTTCTGGTAGGCCCCAGGAATATGTTGGCTTTGGCAGCCTCATTCCAATCCAATCTCAGCCTCCATCTATACAAGGTCATTTCCCCTCCTCTGTTACTGTATCTGTGTCCAAATTTCCCTCTTCCTCAAAGGACACCAGTCATATTGGACTTGGCATCTGCTCTCATCAAGTATGACTTCATCTTATTAACTGATTTCATCTCCAAATACCCTGCTTCCAAATGTCACATTTCTGAGTTTCTGCGTGAACAAAAATTTGGCAGGGCCCACTACACAGTGCCATTTGAAAAATGGAGACGATAATACTTTATGGTAGAGTTGTGATGCTTAAATAAATTCATATATGTTTAAAGTTCTTATAATGACAAGATCTTTATTATGCACAATGACAAGATGAACTGAAGGAAAGATGTCAACTGTTCTTGTTACTAGTACTAAGAGTAACAGGGCGTGATGTGCTCAAAGGCCTCTGATTCAGGACCAGAGACCTTGGGATGGGGGAAGTCCGCCTCCACAGGCAGATTCTAGGGCCTAAAAACTCCAAGCACAGAGGCTTTGAATCAGCTCTGTTATTCCCGGGGCACAGTATTCATCCACTATGGGAAAGGACGGAAAGCTACAAAGGCGGGAAAAGAGTAATGAAAGTTACAGCCTGGTTTTAACATATGGAAGCTACTGCTCGGAGGTGCCAGGCGCAAGCGGGGCGGCAGCAGCAAGCCGGAGCCTGAAGCGGTTCGCGTGGGGTTCTGGGCTTGGGCAGGAGTCGGCGGAGCAATCAGGAGAAGGCCAGCCAGGAGGGAAGGAAGAGCAGGAGGCCGAGAGCGGGGTTGGAAAAGGGAGGGTGGCGAACCGCCGCAAGCCCCGCCCCCGCAGGTACCAACTCACCCCTTGCCGCCAGCCCCGCTAGGTTTCGGCCGCTTTTTGCGACGCTTGCGACCGGACTCGGGACCCCCATCGACGCTGGCATCTGCCCCGGACAAGTATCGCTTCAGATACTCAGCCTTGGAGAGCGGCGGAGCTGCCGCCATGGCAGCGGCGAGGGCGGAGAGATGGGTCAGCGCTGGGGACAAAATTCTTGAAGGCGAAACGACGGCCGGCGCTTCAGGAGGTGGGGCTAAAACCGGAAGTGGCGGCAGCCGGCGCTAGCGTATGAGACCCATCCGTGACGCATTTGCAGCCTGGCAGGGAGGGGCACCACCGTGGCCCCTACCTCCCTATGGTGGTGCAGCCATGTTTCTTCTCTTCGTCGGTCCATCCCTTCATCTAGCAAACTGCAGCATGCGCCCTTCTAGCCATGAGGCTACAACCTGACCCAAACTAGATTCCGACCCTGGGGCTTCCAAAGCGCCGGTGTAAAGAAAGAACGTGGAGTCGGAGGTGGCAGCGATCCGAGTTCGAGTACTGGTTCCATAAATTCGTAGCTGTACGACCTTGGGCAAGTTATTTAACAAAATGGGGATAATAATGACACCTAACTCAGAATAGTTAGGACTGAGATAATATTCCTATTGTGTGAAGTGCTTAGAACAGTGTTTGGCACGTAGTTATCAGGACTATATGTTAGTTATTTTTATTAGTATAAGTATCTTTAAGTGGGGGAAAATCTGCTTAGGCTTCCAGGTACCCTTCAAGAAAGGAAGTCAGGATCTCTCAAGCCAGTATAATTACTATAAACAATTGAAAAAAACCCGCATAACGTCTTCACGTTCGATATTATTGGTAGCCCCTAGTTATCTCTTGAAGGAAACTGTAAAATCTTTCCAGTGCAAAGGACCTGGCTCTATTTTCAGCTAGCAAAAGAAGGAAACCAGAGAGAATGAATTCCAGTACTCAACTTTAAGAGGAAAAGAAAAGACCTTTCTTTTGGGGGAGGTGAATGTTAAGAGCTTTACTTTAGTTATTTCATTTAACCCTCACAGTTCTCAAATAGTTTTATCATATTTGGCAGATAAGAAAACTGAAGTTTGGAGAGGTTAATGAAGTTGCTCAACTTCACACAGCCAGAAAGTGACTCTTGGGACTAGAGGCTAGCAAAGTGGGGTGCAAGAAGTAATCCAAGTTTTTTGAAATATCAGATCTTTTAATCTCAAGTGTTAGATTTTTGTCACTGTTTTAAAGTATTTGTCAAGTAGGCATTGTTGAGCATTATAAATAATTATACATATCTTAGGATACATGTTCAGCAAATTCTTTACTCATATAATACAAAACAAGCTTAGAGATCAGTGCCTTCAAGCATGAATTGTCAACCACTGGGTTATACTGGGGTAATACAAGCCCAGAAGGGAAAGCAGGCTGGGTCTTGGAGGTTTTGTGAGAAAAGGCCACTGGACTGAGAACAGAGCTTCACTAGCTAGAGGGCCCCATATGTACCCCATACACAACCCTGTCTCAGCTTCTAGTTCAGTTTGGTGTATCTCAAACTGCACTGCACAGCCCTGACCCTCCCTGGTGTGAGCAGGCACTGGGAAACTCTCACACTTCTGCTCCAGTGAACATTGCCAGTATCACCTTCTTAGCTCCTATCCAGCCATCTCCTGCCCATTCACCTTCTGCAGTTCCAAAACTACGCATCCTACCCAGTCCCTTAGCCTGATAAGACCCAAGTCATGCCCCAACCCTACCTCAAAGGACAATTAAGCAGGATCAGATGTGGTGCCAGTGGTCTGGTTTGAGCTTTGCATCTAATAAATACAGTAATTATGGACTTGAGCTCAAAATATTCAAAACTCACATTTCAGAGTCTGACTGGGTTTGAAGCCTGCCTCTTCAAAGTTCTACTACCTTCTGGAAGTTATCTAACCTCTCTGAGACTGCTTCCTCACCTGTAAGATGGGGATGATTTTATCGATAGCTACTTTTTCCCAGAAATGACTTAAAGCAGAAACAGGGACACTTTAAAATTTTTGTGAGGATCATGAGAGAAAATATAGATAAAAGCACTTCACAATTAACTCAATCTTCACAAAAACTCTACAAAATAGATGTTGTTATTATTCCCATTTTACAAACCAGGAAAACTATAGCACTGGAAGTGCCAATACTAAATTCGAAGGCAAACACACAGAATAAGCACTGGCTCTTTTCACAGTTGAAAACACTGCCAATTTCCTTAAAAAGTAGTGTGCAAAACTGTTTAAAAATAAGACTAAAGCCACATAGTCTTAAACACCACTGTCCTAAATTTAAGCAGAGATACTGTTCCCTGAAATGTGCATAAGCCACATACCACAGGTGTGCAAAGGAAATACACTAGCAATGTTATAACAACAAAAGTGTTACCATCATTAAAGCTGTTAGCCAAGTCAACTGTCCTTCATACTTATTTCTAACTCTCACCTCCTGTCCTTGTCACTCATCATAACACAGATATATTCTCAATACCTACCTGTGTTTGCAGGTCTAGTAACTCAAGACAGCTGTACTTAACTTGCCTGAATTACGACCTAGAAGGTGTGTCCTCACAAAGCAACCACTTTCCTTTTTTAACACAATCATAAAACTTTACAATTAAATTTTATTCTGGGCCAAGCGCGGTGGCTCACACCTATAATCCCAGCACTTTGGGAGGCCGAGGTGAGAGGAATACCTGAGCCCAAGGATTTGAGACCAACCCGGGCAACTTGGCGAGGACTCATCTCTACAATAAGCCAAAAAAATTAGCCAGGTGTAGTGGCACACACATGTAGCGCCAGCTACTTGAAAGGTAGAAGTGGAAGGATCGCCTGAGTCCAGCAGGTTGAGGCTGCAGTGGCCATGAGCATGCCACTGCACTCTAGCCTGGGTGACAGAGTGAGACTCTGACTCAAAAAATATACACATATATTCTGCTGACTATGAAACTGAATTGACAGGTTCTTAGGTTGCATTGTACAACCCTGACCCCTCCCTGGTGTTAGCAGGCATTGGGAAACTCTCACACTTCTCCAGTGAACGTTGTCAATATCACCTTTTCAGCCCCCATCCAGCCATCTCCTGCCCATTCATCTTCTTCAGTTCCACAACTACCCATCCTACCCAGTCCCTTAGCCTGGTAAAACCCAAGTCATGTCCCAACCCTCCCTCACCTCCCCTGGCTTTAGAGCAGGACCATTCCCATACTTTATTACCTACATATGTTACCTTCAGTGCCCCGACAGGGATCCATTAGGATGGAGGATTCATAAGAATTTGCAAAGGATTATAACAGATTTTATTAACCACATGCTATACGCTAGGGTTATGGAGCAAGACACAGTCAAATAGATGTAAGATCCCATCCTGACAAGCTTTAGAAATGAGAATGGAGTTAAGAGATTCTTTAAGAGTATGGTTTGAACTGAAGGATGCCAGGCTCTGGCCTTGTCAAGAGTAGAAAGTACCTTAGCTGGGTTATCCCAGTCTGGTATCTGGTTGCAGTCAGGCTTTACAGGTTCAGAAGCTTAGGTTATCATTTCCTAGTAACTGACTGGAGCCTGGAAAATTGCCTCACACCAACCAAATTCATGAGAGACTCAGTAATAAATCAGAATGCTAATGAACATTTATTTGTATACCCAACCCTGAATTGTACTCCACATTTTTAAAATTAAAAAATAAAATAAAATAAAACCAGCCATCTTTTTTCTTTCAAAATGGAAAATGAATCTGCCACCAGGGTTCACCCTCACAGAGCACACCTACCCCATGGGGAAGTCCATATAAGAGACCGAATGATAAATCAGAAGGTTGCCTGGCAAACTCAAAGATTCCCAGGTCAGGTGGAAACATATCTAGAGATAATCTCTTAGGATAGAATACTTACATACATATGTGAAGTCTATTCAAAGTATTGTAGCTTTATAGTTTGAATCATTTGCTAATCCGAGTCTCCAAATTCTTAAAACACCTATTCTTGTCTTCAGTTAGAAATTAGAAATGGAAGTTAATCCCACATTACAGTAAGATGCCATAGAATCCAATACAGAGAGACGTCTGAAAGCAGAAGCCTTGGAAAAAAATATATTTAAGGAAAAAGGAAGAAGAGATTTCAAATAAGAAAGGATCAAAGGAAAGGGAAAACCAGAAAAGATGGTCCATATCAAATTCAACAGAAATAGGTTAACAGTGTCTAAGTGGAAAAATCACTTGTGACATTTGAGAATAGTTTGAGCAGTATGTCTGATTACCCAGTCATCTGTAACTAATTCTTCCGAGTTAAGTTTGCAACACAGGTTTGCGATAACATTTCAATGAACTGGTCTCTAATGAACAAATACCCTGCAGTCTGCACAGTTAAGAGTCACCATGTGTTTTTGAGAAGCAACAGTGCGAAGATCACTGGTTTGGGAGGCCAGGGCCCTGGGGGACAGTGCTCACTGGTCCTTAACTTCTTATGCAACAGTAGGCATCCCCTTCTCTCTCTGGTTGAGCCTGTTTCTTCATTTGCAATTAAGTATGACTAGTTGATCTCAAATACCCCCTCTGGCTCTAACATTGTCCAACCACAGAGCTTTTGCATTTGCAGTTTCCTCTGCTTGGAAATCTCCCCAGATACCCACATGGCTCACTCCCTTTTCTCCTCAGCTTTGCCTCAATGTCAAGTTATCACCTTCTTGTTGAGATCATCCCTGCCCCCACATTCTTGATCACTATCCAACTCCTTTCCCTGCTTTACATTCCTCCGTAACACTCATCACCATCTGACATACTATTTCACTTGTCTGTTTATTGTCAATTTTCCTGCTAGATTTTAAGTTCCATGAAAGCAGAGATTTATTTTGTTCACTGTTCTGTGATGTGCTTGGCATAAAACAGACAAGCAAACATCTGCTGAAGGAATGAATGAACCGTTAGCTATTAGCTTCAATCCCCAAACGCAATGGAGATCATTTTCTTTATGAGGCTGAATTCTAACAGCAAATCAAAAGAGGGACAGAATGAATAGAGATCAGTGCTGTTGGAAAGCCATCGTTTTAATGACAATTCCTTCACTTGTATTGGACTCTCCCCCTCAGGAGACTCCTTTCTTATTGAAAGTCAGTATTTTATATACCCAAAACCAACTCCCAGACTCCAGCTGTAACTTTACTCCACCTTATCCACCTAAGAGTTACAATGACATACCCCATGGTTCATTTCTGGGGTTGACAGTGTAAATCCAGAACCTCCAAAATAAGGTCAAGTAACACAAGCTGCCTCACAAGCTGTTTAGAAAGTGTGCCTAGATTTCTGACTCAGACCAGGTATCCTCCCCACCATGGGCTAGGACTGGTGGGGAGGACACTCACAGCCTTATTCCAGTAGTAATAAATAACCCTGCAGGATGAGCAGTGCTAGAGGCTGGCCTATTAACTACCCCGTGCTACCGCAGTGGTGCCAGGCCTGTCTCATAGCCCTCAGTCTTCATATCATTGAGCCCTAGCTCCTCATTTTGGTCAAAGGTGCGCTTGTAATGCTCTATCTTCATCTCAGGATCATCTTCAGGTGCGTACACATTCTGAAAGGCCAATGACAGACAATCAGTGCCTGTGCCATTTATTCCTCCTCCCCACAGGTGGCTTCCACCTCTCACTTTCCCAAGAACCTCATGAGCTTTTTATCTCTAAGGGTTCCCAATTCCCCATGGTTAAACAGAATCAGTGACCAATCTACCTAAAAATTTTATAATCTGAACCTTCTTATAAAAAGTGTGGCAATTGTCTTAATTGTGGAAAGAACTCAGAACATTTTTGCCTGACCCATAATAAGTGATCAATAAATGTTCCTTTTTTTTTTTCCTTCTCTCCCACTGAGTGACAGCTGCCACTGGTACAGTTCCCAAGCCAAGGATGCAATCAGGGGTTTTCTCTCACCACAGGCTACCAAATCTTGGTGCCACTGCCTGGGGGAGGATCTGTGAAAGTGCTAATAAATGTTAAAAGTACATCAATCACCAGACTGTCTCCCCAGGCAATTGAAACGCTCTGTTTTCCTATCTTGGCCACTGGACAGGGCATCATTTCTCCTCTCTCTACAATCAGATTTGCAACATGAAAACTCCAGAGTTAGAGACAAGAGCTAGACTATAGGAAAAAGGGAGCCTAAGAGTATTCTCTTTTTCCTTCTTTACATACACTTAAAAGGGGGACCCTTTCTTCCTTATTGTCTAATTTCTTCCAGAAGGTCCCAGATAAATAGCAGTCTATTTAGAATCAAGTCTTTCAGTTTCTGGAGAAATGATACATATTCCAGAAGATCAGAAAATACACTTCCATGACACATCAGGGAAGGTCTACTATACCTGCAAGTAACTGTTTCCTGCTGGATCATCCATAATAAAGTGGGCCTTCAGGTTACCCTCAATGATCTAGTGGAGAGAGAGGATACAGTAAGTCAATTTCACATTACTACTTGTAGGAAGGAGCTATGACTGACAGACAAGAACCAACCTCATTTATATTACTGAATCCCCTAAGTATTAAGAATTGGTGAAATTAGGTACCAGAGGAGTGGAGTGGAAAGAACCCAAGATAAGGACTGTTAGAAAACAGTATAAGTAATCCAACATCCCCAATCTCATCTCCCACTACAAATGGCCAGCAATTTTTTTCTTTGTTTCTCTGGAGAAGTTACCACAGCAAGCTATGGACTGGGGATACTGGTCCAGCAGAGAGTAGAGGGAACAGAATCAAGGACAGGGAGGTCAAGTGAATGTGTACTTACTGGAAATAGATGCACGCACACACCAGCCCTCTCCCCACAGCTCTCAGAACACTGCTAGCCAAACCCTCAGGCCAGGAAGTGGAATAGCTACTGATGAGAATCTGACCAGCCCAAGAGGAAAGACCTAACAACTCTGGCATTGAGGGCTACCTCAACAAAATGGCTAAGCTAAATCCCCCTATGATGAGCCCTGTGTCAACAAGACTCAGCCCCACTCAGGTTTCTAATCTTCTACTTTTAAGCAGAGAATGATTACCAGATATCTGAGCAAAGCCCTTAACACTGAATGGAAAATTAAATGGGGAGGATAAAAAGCAAATTTAGAGGAAATGTAAACTATACAAGGAGAATAAAATGTCAAGAAACCCAACACTAATATTCTCAAGAAGAAAAAATACTACATCCTTAAAACAGGACGCTATTTTTAAAAAAGCTTTCGAAAAATAAAAACATGTTAGTTGAAATGAAAACCTCAATTGAAGGGTTGGAAAGTAAAGTTGAGGGAATCCCCAAAATAACAAGCAAAAAAACCAAGAAACTAAAATAGGAACAAAAATAAGTAAATTATAGAAGACCCAACAAGAAAGTCTAATATCTAACACCCAGGAATTTACAGAAAGAGAGAACAGAGAAAACTAAGAAAAGACAATCTTCAATAGAATAGTTCAAGAAAGCTTCCTAGAACTGAACCATCTGAGTTTCCCAGATTGAAAAGATCCATCACGTGCTTAGCATAGGGTTGAAAACCGACCCACATCAAGGCACATCCTGAACTTTCACATTACAGAAGACAAAAAGGTCATAAAAACAGGTCACATACAAAAGGTCAGGGATCAGAATGACTTCAGGCTTCTCAAAAGCCATACTGGAATCCGGAAGACAGTAGTGCAATGTCTTTGAAATCCTGATGAAAAATTACTTCTATGCTAGCATTCCATTCCCAGTCAACAATCACTCTAGTGTGAGGGTAGAATAAAGAAATTTTCAGACATGGAAGGTCCCAGAAATTTTATTTGCTATGCACTCTTTCTTGGAAGCCATTGGAGAAGATGCTCTAAGAAAATAAAGGAGAAAACTGAGAAAGAAGACGACATGGGATATAGGAAACCAGAAGAATCCCAAACGGGATGGTCAGATGTTCAAAATGTGGCAAGAGATTCGTGTGCCAGTTCTTGTTCGCCCAGGACTACAAGTACTGACTGTGCAGTGTCCTCTCACCTGGTCCAACTTCTGGCTAAACTTCTGCAGCTTCTCTGTCTGGCCAGGATTGGAACTGTCGCCCAATGTGAAAGGGTTCTTGGTCACCTGCAATAAAAGATATCCAAATTGCCTGAATGCTGTTTTTATGTCTGTTAAACCTGGCGGGGGTGGGTAGTGAGGACCCAGTCAGGGAAGCTTAGTTTCCATTTATCCCACACCACCTTTTTCACCCAGGCAGCCACTCCTAGGAGTTGATGGGATCAATGATCAATGTGCAAAGACAACAGAACTGGCAATGTGAAACAAAATCTAGAAAAATGTTCTAACAATATGATCTCTAATTCTAGTTTGGAGAATAAATGCAAAGAAAAAGTACAACTTACAAAGACAAAAAGCTCAACAACTAGCAATCAATTAAGTGAAATAATTCATCAGGAAGATAAATATATGGGTTAAGTCAACACACACATGTGTTTCTGTACCTTGGAGAGTTTTAGAGAAATGACTTACCCAACACCACAAAATGACTACAAAGTCCCACAGTGAGATTTGGAAATTTCCATTTAATTTTTCCCAAAAACTTATATTCATAATCCATAATAATACTGAAGTCTCTTAAACCAGGCAAAGAAACCTCCAGTTATCGGTACCAAAAACTAGGATGTTTGAGGTCCCTTTTTCCACAGTCAAACTGCTGAAAGAAGGGGTACAAACTACTCAGATGACTCACCAGTTCACGGATATCTTTCAGCAGCCCCTCCAGTGTGGTGAACTTGCCCCCAAGGACAGCCATTCCCAGTTCAAATTCTACCTCTGGGATTTCCACACTACATGTTTCAGACTGTGAAATGAAAAGTCAGGTTAGGCCAGGCTTGGTGACTCAGCCTGTAATCCCAGCACTTTGGGAGGCAGAGGCGAGTAGACTGCCTGAGCCTGTGGGTTCGAGACCAGCCCAGGCAACTTGGGAAGACCTCGTCTCTACAATAAATCAAAAATTAGCTGGGCATGGTAGCGCATGCCTGTAGTTCCGGCTACTTGGAAGGTAGGGGCAGAAGGCTTGCCGGAACCCAGTAGGTTGATGATGGGATGGCCATGAGCATGCGTGTCACTGCACTACAGTCTGGGCAACAGAGGGAGACTCCAACTCAAAAAAAAGTCACTTTAAGCTTTTTGTGTGTGTGTGTTGGAGTCTCACTCCATCACCCAGGCTGGAGTACAGTGGCATGCTCACAGCTACCGCAGCCTCAACCTGCTGGGCTCAGGCGATCCTTCTGCCTCAGCCTTCCAGGTAGCTGAAACCATGGGTGTGCACCACCACACCCAGCTAATTTTTTTTTTTTAATTGCAGAGATGAGGTCTTGCCATGTTGCTTAGGCTAGTCTTGATCCCCTGGGCTCAGGCAATCCTCTCACCTCCACCTCCCAAAGTGCTGGCATTACAAGTGTGAGGCACTGTGCCCAGTTCAGTTTAAGCTTTAAACCAGGAACAAAGAAATTCAACCAGAAGCCTCCTGCCACATTAATGCAATAACATTGTTAGTTTGGGGACAAACTTAGTTGTCTCAGTTTCCTCTGATGCTCCAGTTAAAACTAGAGACTCAGTCCTGCCCATCTAAACCACAGAAATGAAACCAACTTAATAAAGGCAAACTCTTGAGTCACAGCTTCAAATTGTCAGGTCTCCTGTCATTAGGAGTCAGAAAGAGGGCCGCTATAGACTCTGGAAGCCAAAAAGCTGCCAAATCATCAGAAAGAGCTAATGGGTCACCTTCTGAATCTGCAATTCCAACCATGAATGAACACTGCTCAGGAATATCAAACCCAGGGAAGCAGGAGGTAACTCATGCCCCTGAACATTTATTTTTCTTTTTAAATTAAAAAAATTTTTTTGAGTCAGAGTCTCACTGTCACCCAGGCTGGAGTACAGTGGCACAATCATGGCTCACCTCAGCCTCAACCTCCTGGGCTCAGGAGAGCCTTCTGCTTCAGCCTCCCAAGTAGCTAGGACTACAGACATACACCACCATGCCCAGTTGTTTTTGTTTTGTTTCTTTGTAGAGATGAGGTCTCACTATGTTGCCTAGGCTGATCCTTAACCCCTGGGCTTAGGCAATCCTCTTACCTCAGCCTCCCAAAGTGCTGGGATTACACTGCAACCCACCACACCCAGTCTTGAACATTATTTTAAAAAGACAATTTCTTCTAGATAGAGAAAGTCTATCTAGCCTATGAAGAGGACAGTTACTTTCCTGGGCAGACTGTTACCTTGAGGAGGTCTCTGGTCATATCCGAGGGATCTGTGATGTGGAGGGTGATCCTGGTACCCAAGGGCTCTACTGCTCCTCCAGATTTCACCTGCATAGGTAACAGTCAAGAGTAGCAACAGAGAGAAGCCCCCAAGCCTCACCTCATGCCCAGGAGACTCAGCATAGTCTCAAACCTCCAATCAGTTATGCCCACTAATGGCTACCAAGGGCCATCTAAACCAATATTGGCAGCAGTTACCCAAACTGAAAACACCAAGAGGTGGCTAGAAGCCATACCCAGTCCCAGTAACATGCCAAAACATCCCAAATTGCCAAGAAACTCTGAATTTACCTTCAACAAAAAACTGACTCTTGGTGTTGAAAGAGATGTTTAAGCATTTATTCCAGTGTGTCTTGCAATTACTAATACCCAATGTGTAGATCCTCTTTACAATATTCTTTTTTTTTGAGTCAGGGTCTCACTCTGTTGCCCAGGCTGCCAGAGTGCAGTGGCATGATCACAGGTCACTACAGCCTCAACCTCCTAGATTCAGGTGATCCTTCTGCCACAGCCTCCCAAATAGCTGGAAGCATAGGCACATGCCACCACACCTGGCTGATATTTCACTAGAGATGAGGTCTCGCTACATTGCCTAGGCTTGTCTCGAGCTCCTGCCCTGGCCTCCCAAATTGCTGGGATTACAGGCATTAGCCACCATGCCCAGCCCCTTTATAACATTCTGGATTAAGAATTTAATCAGCTTATACTTAAATACTCTCAGGCAAAGGGAATTTATAACTCTCCAAGGCAGCCCATTCTATTTTCAGACAGCTCTATTAAGTTCTTCATTATGAAGTCAAATGTGCCTCCCTGAACTTCTACTCCTCTGCGGAACAGGTCAAGTCTTCGCTCTCTTTGCTATAAAATTATGTCTTAAACAAGTTATGGTACCTCTAACTTCTCTTCTCTAAGCTAATTCCCAGTTCCTTCTATTCCACAGAGGAGCAGAAGTTCAGGGAGGCACAACAAGCCTAAGAGAGAAAAAACCCAATCTGCCCCATCCCCTCCCCCAATCCTGAAGCAGTGGATTTAGGAAGGATAAAAGTTAGAAGGGGGCTACCCCTAGTTACTCTTCTTCCTAAATCACGGTGTCCACCTACCTCATTGGTCCGATGTCCACATTTCTCGCAGTTGGTAGCCATGATGATGACCTCCTTAAAGTGGGGGATTTCTGGAAGATGAAATTAAGGAAATCTACTTCCAGGAGCAAAACCACCCTCTGGGGAAAAACAAAGCCAATCCCCAAACAGATGATCATCCCAAGATGTTGAAAATATATCATAAGAGGCAGCCTAAATCTGAGAGTCCCCCAGAAGAGGGCGAGTTCCCAACCCATGGTGATCCTGTTCAAAAGTCTAAAGCCATTGCTCAGCCATATACACATAGCCTCGAGACCATGACTTAATTTTCTCTTCTTTTCTTTAGAGATGTGATCTCACTCTGTCACCCAGGCTGCAGTACAGAGGCACAACCACAGCTTACTGTGACCACAGCTCACTACAGCCTCGAATTCCTGGCCTCAAGCGATCCTTCACCTTTAACTTCCCAAACAGCTGGGACTACAAGTGCACACCACTGCACTAATTTCTTTTACTTTTTTGTAGAGATGGGGGTCTTGCTATGTTGCTCTGGCTGGTCTCAAACTCCTGGCCTCAAGTGATTCTCCTGCCTTGGCCTCCCAAAGCGCTGGGATTACAGGCATCAGTCACTGCACTCAGCCTAAATTTCTCTTTGAACCCAAATGCCAAGGTACATGGTCTAATCAAAGGCAACATTCTCCTTATCACTGAGAAGAAAGCATGTGCTTTCCTTGAAAGGATGCACCCAGGCTGATTATAATCTCTATGCCTAAGTCAGATGTAGAGCCATCCAACTGTTTGACAAAAGATACGTACTAGCTTCATGTTGGTCTGAGCTGGGGCATTGCATTCTGGGCAGTTTGTGTTGAACTGCAATACCTGGAACACAATATAGGAACACACAGTGAGCCCTTCAGGTTGGATACTCAGGCTACAGACACTCAGTTGGTATGCTGGTGGTCATTCATATTGGTGGTGAGGATGAGACACACTAAACATCAGTCTCAGCCCACTACTCTGCTCCTTCCTCAACAGTAGCCAATGTGACTCACTTCATTTTTGAGATCTTCCTCTTCTGGCTTCTCTGCTGGTGCTTCTGCCTAAAATAGCAGAGATGCAAATCACAAGTTGGCAGGCATTCCTCAGCATCCCCAAGACCCTGCCCTGGAGTGGGATAAAATGCTCTGGTTCACTTATATCAGGTGCCACCTTATGGGTTGGACAGAGAGGCAAAGGTCCAATCAAGGGAAGAACAGGGCTCAAGAAAAGATCACAGCCACTGCCAGTCCTTGGCATAAGCTAGACGAGAGGCACAAACAAACTGAGACAGGATACACAGGGCATCTGCAGCAAAACAGGTTCTCACTGTGTGATCTAGAATGCAAGATAATTTCAGAGCACTCTGGCTTCTTCAGTCCACTTACTTGAAGCCCCAGCATGTCTTCCTGCTGTAGGGTCCGATTATAGTGTGTGATCACCAGAGCATCATCTTTCTGAGGAGCATGTGGGTTTTCCACAAAGCTGTTCCCTGAGGGATCATCAATGATCTAACAGATGGGTGAAGAAAGAGTCATTACAACAGGAAATCATATACAATCCTCCACCTACCATCAGACCACTCAGGCCCCACAGTGGAAAAATCCCAGACAGTCTTAATCATCTCTCCTCCCCCAGTTGAGGGCCAACTCCAGTCCCTCAACACTCACCAGAGTGAAAGGGGAAGCCACTTGCTTTAGCCCCTTCAGTTTGGCAATGAACTGATCAATTCTTTCAGCTGTGGCATCTTTGTTCGCCTGCCATGGAGAGAGAAAAGGCATCAGCCCTGGTGGTAGATATTATGCCTCACCCTTGTCATTTCCATGTCACCTATGAAGTTGCCACCTGTCTCAGTGTGAGAGGGAACAGAGTGACTCAGACTTCACAACAAGACGTTGCAAACAAGTCTGAAGTTGATGGGTGGTGACAGGTGAGCCTCATTTTCTCACTCATTCAACCATTCAGCCCAGGCACTCATACCAGACCAGAAAAATAACAGTAAATGTTCCACTGTTTGAGATAAGGCCTAAATATACATTGGGGAGGAAAGTGGAAAGGACAATAAGTACAACATATGCAATATCCTGGCAGCTACAGCACCTCCATATGCTTCCCAAAAAAGCTTCCAAAATTTAGTCAAAGGCAGTTCAGACATGACAAGCTGAACACTCTATTCAGATACAAATAATTATTCCTTGAGCTGTGCAATCAGAAAACCCCAGCTCACCCGTCGTGTGGGCTGGTCCTGCTCCAGGCCAGAGATAGCACGGCTGATCAATCCTTCAACAGTGGTCAGAGCTTATGAACAAGAACAAAAGACAAGTGAGTCTTAACTCTGCTCTCAAGTATAGGTATGACCTTGGGCAACTCACTTGAACTCTCTGGGTCTTAATTTCTTCATTTGTTAAATGAAGAGGCCAGGTACAAGGTTCTATTCATCTCTGATAATAGTGATGCCAAAATACTGTAATAAACACAGTACAGCCCTACTATTACTCTCTCAAGCTGTTTTACCTAAGTTTTGCAATCTTGATAAACCAACAAAGATCACAATGATTACACAGCTAATCACACATAAGCCATCAGATCTGGCATCAGGGGGTTTGCAAGAAAGTAGATGAGATTTCAGCTATGTGTGAATAGCCCACTTAGGGTTCACCCTGACCTTAAACTTACCTCCCTTCTGGCTGAAGGCAGGAATTTCAAAATCCAGCTCAGGGATTCTTGCGGTGGCAGAGTCAGTTTTCACCACTTCTCTGTTCATGTCCTGGGCAGAAGGGAAAACGTTCAGTCAAAAGAGGTCAGCAGTCCTGCTTCTCCTCAGGAAATAACCAGACTGCCCCTCTCCATCAGACCCCAGCCCGGCTGTTTCCCCCTCTCTCCACTCCAGAGGGTCCAGACTACTCCTTCTGAATAGTACGGATGATGTAAGTCAGGCTGTCCAAATGGTGAGAATACTATTCATAGCAACTACTACTAATATCATACTCTCCGACAGAATTTACAAAGCATTTTCACAAATGTTATCTCACTTGAGCAGATGACAGCACCAACACCATTTCACAAAAGAAACTAAGGCTGGGCAACAGGGGACCTTTATGGAAGGTCCAACTACCTGGGCCAGAGCTCTGACTCCAGTCCCCAGGCTCTAAGATACTGGGGTGCCTGCTCTGAACTTCCTCTCACCTCCATGGCCCTGACAGTCAAAGTGTAGCGCACTCCTTGGTCCTGGATCCTGCCTGCCGACTGGATCTCCGTGTTGCTCCAGCCACAGTGTTCGCAGGAAAAGGAGCTCACGATTATTTCTCTGAAGAAGGGGATCTTGGTGAGCAGGAGACGCGTCATACCCTGGGAAAGTAGAAAGCAGGAAAGAAAAGAATCAATGAAATCCTCGTTCCCCGCCCGACTGTCTCCAGCTGTGCGATCCCGGCCTTCTCCGCCCAAGCCCCACCCTCCCGCCGCCCGCGCCGCGCCCTCCGCCTCACGTTGCGGTAACAGTTCATGCACAGCGACTCGATCTCGGTGGGCTGCTGCTCCTCATCCTC
>NW_007246118.1:301840-328869 GCF_000164805.1 Carlito syrichta | reverse complement strand
GACGGCAGCAGCCCCAGGAGGCCCGGGCTCCACAGCCCCGCTGGCCGCCATCGCCACCACGCGCAGCTCGGCCTCGGCTTCCGGCTTCCGTTGTTCTCGTGGCCCCACCCACTTCCCCGGCACTTCCGCCAGCTGCTGTCCCGCCCTTTCTTAAAGAGGCCGCAGACTCTGAACCCTGGAGGAGCAGTATCTGACAAGGGCTCCCAGTTCCCGGGACTCTGTGGCCCAGACTTCCATAGCCAGCTGGATCCACCTCGGCTCAGCCGTCACTTCCCAGGACGTCCTCTCAGACCCAGGACGGTTTTTTTGCTCCTTCGCAGTGGCTCCCTCTCATAGGGTTCTGTTGGCCCATAAGTCTGTCTAGAAGCCTTGAGGGAAAGGGGACCCGGCTTGTCCCTGGGTATTTGCCAGGAGGTGCACCCTACCCAGGCACGCTTCGTCCCGGTGTTGGGCCACACCCTGCTTGGGCTCTAGGTCCCCCACTCCGGTGGCTCAGCTTCGTCCCCCTGTCAGTCCCTCCATCCCTTTCTCCCTTTCTGATCTTCCCACTCCCAATTCTGTCCTCATAACTACCTCCCCAAATTCCAGCCTCAAATACACAGCCCTTTTTTTTAAAATGTATTTATTTACTTTTTGAGTTGGAATCTCACTCTGTCGCCCAGAATGGAGTGCAGCGGCCGCTCCTGGCCACCGCAGCCTCGACCTGCTGGGCTCCGGCGATCCTTCTGCCTCAGCCTTCCGAGTAGCCGGAATTACAGGCATGCGCTGCTACCACGGCCAACTGATTTTTTGATTTATTGTAGAGATGAGGTCTCGCTGCCCAGGCGGGTCACGAACCCGCGAGCCCTTATTTTTACTTCCACTTCCCCATCCCCACCACATTCCACCCCGCCTGACTCACCCTTTCCCAGTTACCTAATAACAACAAAAACACCTCTTTTTAAGGAAATTTTTCTTTTAGCACTTCCTCTCCTTGTGCTGGGGCCACAACTCAGTTGTGTTGCTGAAAGTGTCTAAACCCAGGGTGTCAGGGAAGACCAGCCTGAAGACGGAATCAGCCCAGGTTCATGTGAGGTCTGCGCTATGAGGGCGTGGGGCGGACCTGAGAGCCATGTAACTGCAGGTTGAGCTGGGGGAAAGAGTGCTGGGCAAGACAGTGCCAAAGACAGTGCCAAGCTGTGTTGACGCTTTTCTCTCCCCTCACTTCACCCCCAATTTCACAGTCCCCAGGGGGTCTATGCAGAGCTATGGTGCCCCAATTGAGTGTGTACATGAAGGGGGGTGTTAAGGGTTTGGGAGTCCCAAGAAGAAAGTCAGGCATAAAAAGAGGTCAAACTCTGGAATGGCATGGACAAAGGGGACAGTCCACCTCTGAAGTCTCAAGTCCTCCAGGGCCACAGCTCCTCCAGTGACAGCCTGCATTCCCTGTACTATGTCCTGTGGTAAGCAGGATGGTGGACAATGTGGATGCTGTGGAAGGGTTTGTAACCCAGGCCCACCCCCCAGGTGTGACAGCTGTTGTCCAGCCAGGACTCCTGGAACAGAGCCCAGCCAGAGCCCCTCTGACAGACCTAGATTGGGAGGGCCCGGTGAGAAAGAGCAGCAAGGGAATAGAGTGGGTGATGAGTATGCTTTGGGGACAGTGGTAAGGCCGCTGCTTTCAGACATGGTCCAAATGAGAGTCACACCAGGCAAACAAACTTCCATTATCAGCATCTATTTTCATTTGAGCCAGAAGTCTAGACTTCAGCTTGAGAGTCAGGAGGGAGGGCCTGGAGATGGGGAAGGGCACACAGTATGCTCCCCAAAGGGTTTAAGAAACCCTCACATGTCCTCCACGGTGGATCATGCCTGTAATTCCAGCACCTTGGGAGGCCGAGGTGGGAGGATCGCTTGAGCCCAGGAGTTCGAGACCAGCTTAGGCAACATAGCAAGACTTTGTCTCTACAAAAAAGTCTGCACTCCGAAAAAGAAGCAGCAGCGGCGGCAGCAGCCCCCACAGTTCAAAGGATTCAGTCCTCATTTAGGTGCAGAGCTATGTAGGGAAATACGGAGTGGGCCCTCTCCCAACCCAGCCCTCACCATCCATGCCTGCCAGCAGGGATGTATATACACACACACCATCATGTTCTCCCCATCGAATTATCCTCCTTTCCCTCTTCTATTCCCCTGACCGAAGCTGCCATGGCAGCTTGGGGAAACAAGTGCTCTTCTCTGTGGACCAGTTGTAGCAGTGGCCATCAGGCAGCCAGAAGTGACCAGAGTCAAGCTCCGGGTGTATTGGCACAGGCTTCTAGCCCCACGGCAAATAGACTTGCAGATAACTACCTGCACAGTGGTGCCTTTCTCCCTCCCTACTCCCTCACCCTTGAATGGAGCAACTCAGGAGGATTCCCAAATGAGCACGGGAAGCTGGGTTTGCAAAGCCTGGTGAGTGTAATGCATCCAGATGGGGGAGTCACAGGAGGCTGCATATGCTGGGGACAGAAGCCCCCTTGGAGGCCTCGCCTGACCTGTGCAGGATTCTCCACCCTCCACCCCACAGGCCACTTTCAAGGACTGAGCCAAACAGGAAGCTCAGGGCTCCGACTCCCCAGAGGAGGAGCTGGGAAGTGGGCCTGGGCAAGTAGACCCTCAGGGCTCTCCCAGATGGCCATGGTCATGGCCATGAAGGCTGTAGGTGATGTCTTCCCACAGGTCGTCCAGACGGGCCTGCAGCTTGCTCATGGCCTTGCCACCGTCCAGTCGTTGGAAGTCGGGGGCGAAGGCGCTGTGGCCTGGCGGGGGTGGCGCCAGCTGCTGCTGGATCTCCTCCGTCTCCACGTCGATGGCGCGGGTGAAGGCGGCGATCTGCAGGTAGGTGTCGTGGCGGAAAGCCTGGAGTCGCTGGCGCACCTCCTCGGAGAGGGCCTGGGGGTCCGGGCCGGCCCCCTCCTCGGCCCCGTCGGCACCGGCGAGGGCAAAGGCGCTGCTGAGCTCCTCGCGCAGCTGGTCCAGGTTCCGCTGGATGCGCGTGTGCAGCGCCCGGGCCTTGAGTGTGAGTTTGCGCGAAAGCATCTGCACGCAGCGGCTGAGTCGCGAGGGGCTGGCGGCGGCGTGCGGGGCCACGCTGCGATGCAGCTCCTGCACGTGGCGCCCGATGCCGCTCACCAGGCTCTCTGCGTACGGGTGGAAGAGCGCCTTCACGCGGCCGGTGTGGTGCGCCACGCGGCTCTGCAGGTCCTGCAGCAGACCCCGCGCCTCGTCCACGCCGCCCAGCAGCTGGGTCTTGGTGTCCTCTCCGACCACGCGCAGCTGCTCCTGCAGCTCCTGCACGCGCAGGGCCACCTGCTCCATCAGATCCAGCGTGTAGGGCTTCAGCTGCTGCCGCAAGCCCTCCAAGTTCCAGCCCACCAGCTCGTGCGCCTCCGCCATGTAGGGCTCCAGGCGCGCCCTCACCTCATCCAATTCTTCCTGCAGCTGCTGCCGCATGCCCTCCACGTCCTGGGGGAGTCGAGGAGGCTCCCTCCTCTGCCCTGTCAGAGGGCCCAGCTTCTCTAGGAATTTGTCCATATTGTTGAGGTCTTGCTCAAGGCTGTCTTTCAGGCTCCTGGGAAAGGGGACAGATATCCAGGCCGTCAGACTCCTAGCCCCCATCGTCTCCTTTGCCCCCAGCGACATCGCGCACTGATCCTCAGGGGAAACCAGGGATGTAGGGTGGTCGCCCCAGAGCAGGGGATCTAGAAGACCTAAGCTCCGGCCGGCTGCAACTCTTCACCCACGAAGCACAAGCACATGGCACATGCACATCCAGACCTACAACACTGTCCAAGCGAGCACAGATGCACCAAGACTCTCACACCATCTTTTCATTCCGGGGACTGCGATGGGGGTCCTCCCCCACTCATCCCAGGTCCCACGCCCCAGCGGGGAGGAAGGGATAGCCACCGGAGGAGGGCTCTGTCGGCAGAGGGCGCGGAAGAGCCCGGCACGGCCGGGATATGCCCCCAGAGCGAGCTTGACTGAGTTTCTCTGTCCCAGTGGGGACCACGGAGGTTGAGGAACCGGAGGCAGATGGCATCCCATGACCCGTCTGTCTCCTCCCTTCGCCCGCGCCCCCTGCCCTGGCCACTCACGCGGGCTCCCGCGCCAGCTTCTGCTGCTGGATCTGCTCCACCCTGCCTTTGTCCCCGCTGCTCTGGCTGAAGTAGTCCCAGAAGCCTTTCCGTGCCTGGGTGGTTGAAAACGCTGCAGAGAGGGATGGGGTGTTGGGGCTGGGTTCTCCTCCCCCAGGGTGGGCAGGCTCCTCAGTCCTGCCCCCGCCCACACCCCTACACTGAAGTCAGGGTTGGAGACCTACCTGAGAGGAGAGCCAGAGTCCAGGTGAAGACCGCAGCCATGCTTGCCATTATGGGTTCTGAGAAACAAGGTGAATGGAGGGAGGTCTGGTTAGGGGAAGAAGCAAAGGAAGGATGCTCGCAGGAGACTTGCCCTGGAGGGCCCAGAGGCAACCTGCTCACAACCCTATTAACCCTTCCTTGGGGTGTTGGGAGCACAGAACTGTTGGGGCTCTACAGGACTGACCCAGATGAGTCAGGAGGCAGGGAGGGAAGAGGTGTCTTCCTCAGATGGGGAGGGGTGGGGGTACTCCTTTCTCTGTCACATAGCAGAGTGTGGAGCTCTAGCCGCTTCACAAAGTTCCCCCCACCACCCTTCCCAGACGCCAAGAGTAGTTGCCTAGGCCACTTCTGCCAACTCTCCCTCACCCACCTATCTCCCTGCCACCCATTTCATTGCCAGAAAAACTGAGGCATAACAAGGGGGAAGAAGCAACTCTGCCAAAGTTCTCCAAGATGTCCTAGTTGGCGGCCCCTGCTCTTTCCTGAGTCCTCCCCCCCCACCTTGGGACTCCAACCCCCATCCCTCTACCCTGGTTGCTCACCTGCTCAGTTATGGCCACAGAGAGCAGACATTCTGCTTTATACTCCAGGGGCCTCTGGCAACAACTGCTCTGAGTAAACACCACGTGGAGGTTCAAAGAAGGATGACCTCAGCTACCGCCTAGTGCTCACCTCCTGCCCTTTTCTTGGCACCCAGAGGGTTAATGAGTGCCCTAGTATCAAGGGGCTGCCCAGCAGAGAAGTGCTCCCTGGAAGCTTTACTAGGAGTGGGGCTGAACTCTTCACCCAGTTCCCCCCAAGCTCCATGACCTTCAACCTTCCCACTGGCCTGCTGGCTGGCCCACCGGGAGAGAGGAGCCTGTTTGTCTGCTGAGAGCCCCTCTCTTACACAATTACTCAGAGGCACTGTGCCCCAACCAGCCAAAGAGGGACTATGTCCAGCTGCTGGCCAGAGCCTGAGCAGCCCTGGGCAGCTCCACTACAGGCTACTCAGGCAGCCTGGGGAAAGCAGCATTTGTAGGGTTAAAGGCCCTCCCACATCCCACTTTATTAAATAAGCCCAGAACAAGCAGGGGAAGCCAGGCAGGGTGAAGATAAAACGGTAGGAGGCATCTGGGCCAGGGACTCTGGGCCCAAGGAATTGGAGCAAAAGGAAGAGTCTCCCCATGGGGAAAGGCTGGACACCTGCAGGGCCTCAGAGGCGGGCAAACCACAATCCCAGATTTTTTCTTTTCCTTTTTCTTTTTTTACTGTTGCTTGATAAAGCCCAGATTTTTCTATATGGCATGCTGTGGCGTTATGATATAGGTATTTGTTTTCATCCATGATTCCTGGTGCATAACTCCCATAGCCTTTGTTACAGTCTTTTATTATAATGTGGGGTGCTTTAGGCCTCAGAAAATAGAATCTGTCCCTCACCCTCACCTCTCACGCTCTCCCTGTCGCCCTCTTCCTCTCCCTCTGCCTCTGTCTCTCCCCCTCCCCCTTCCCCTCTCTCTCCCTCTCCTCTCTTTCTCTGCATCTCCTTCTTTCTCTCCTATCTGCCTCCCTCTCTCTCTTTTCCTCTCCTCTCTCCTCCTCTTCCTCCTTTTTTCTCTCTCTCTCTCTCTCCTCTCCCCCCCATCCTTTTCCTGCCTTTCTTTCACCTGCCCAAGGAAGGACTCTAATACGATTGCAGGTCATAAGACCCTCATTCCAGAGCCTAGACTCTAGATAAAGGAAGGCTGCACAGACAGGCCAAGAAAAGTGAACAGACAGATCTTGCTGGGTTTGGATCTTGTGTTTTTTGTCCAATCACATTTCTATACAGTTGTCAATCATGCCTACATAATGAAGCGTCCATATAAATTCAAAAGGACAGGGTTCAGAGAGCTTCTGGGTAGCTGAACATGTGGAGGTTCCCTGGGGGTGGCAGGCCCAGGGAGAGCGTGGAAGCTCTACATCCTTCCCCCACACGTCATCTTACACTTCTCTTCATCTGTATCCTTGACAATATCCCTTATAATAAACCAGTAAACAGAAGTGTTTCCTTGAGTTCTGTGAACTGCTCCAGCAAATTAATCCAATCCAAAGCAGGGGTTATGGGAACCCCAACTTGAAACCAGTTGGTCAGAAGTTCCGGAGGCTGGATTTATGACTGGTGTATGGGATGGAGGGCAGTCTCAGGGGACTGAGCCCTCACCCTATGGAATCTGATGCTGTCTCCAGGCAGATAGTGTCAGAATTGAACTAGAGGACGCCCAGCTGGTGTCCACTGCTTGGTGTGTGGGGTCACAGAAGTCTTCTTCTGTATTGATGATTGTTGTGAGGGTGTGACAGCAGAGGGAAAGCAAGGCTGGAGAGTTTCCCTAACTCATGTGTCTACTCCGCATACAGCACTTACACACACATTCACAAGCTCCTGATTCTTGTTCCTAAATGTGTCTTGAATTGATCCCCTCCCCTCCATTTCCCCCACTGTCTCTGCCCCGTTGTCTCTCACCTTGATGGCTTTTGTAATCTCCAACAGATCTCTCTGCCACAGTCCTGCCTGCTGCGGCTTATCCCAACCCATTTCGGTCTCATCTGCCACACAAAACCATGGCGTTCCCTGAGCACACCACCTCTCTCAGGACCCTGAGCCTCCATCCAGGCTATTCCCTTTGTTTCAAAAACCCTATCTCCTGGTAAATTCACTTTTTTAGACTTAGTGTGTATTAGTTAGAATTAGGCTTAGCTACAAGTGACCAAAATAATAATAATAAGAGAAAGAGAATAGTTTACACAAAATGGAAGTTTATTCCTCTCATGTGGATATAGATAGACCACCCAAAGCTCCTTCTGTTCTGTTGCACTATTACCCTCAACAACAGCCTCAAGTCCAAGGTCCAGCTGCTCCAGCTCCAGCTATCATGTCCATCTCCCAGAGAGCAGGAAGAAGGAAAAGGAGAGCATGTATCCTCCCTTTAAAGACATCCCAGATATCCTCTTAGCACTTCTGACATTCCATTGACCAGAGCTTACTCACACGGCCACACTTAGCTTAGAGGGAGGCTGGAAAATGTACTTTTTATTCTGGATGACTGAATGCCCTGCTGGAAAAGGACTGTACTATTCAGGAAGAAAAGAAGAATGGATTTTAGAGGACAATAATATCCCCTGCTGCAGAACTCCAGCGTCACTCGGAAGGCTCTCTTCTGCCTCCACCCTTCCTTGCTCTGGAAACAGGCTGGTTTCATGCTAATCATATGACACTTTGTATGTTCCTGGATTATAGTACTTATTATCTCACGGTACAATAATTTGTTGACATGTCTGAGAGCTCTTTGAGTGCAGGGGCTTTGTCTCATTCATCTCTATGTCCCCCAGTACTGTGCCTAATACACAGAAAGTTAAGTGATTGAATTCATTCATTTGATTTAGAAACTGAGGTTTGGGGAGATTGAGTGGCTTGTCCATCATCACACAGTAAAAGGTGCAGCCAGAATCGGAATACAAGTGTTTGGCTCTGATATCTCAGAACGGCAGGAGATGAGGGTAGAGAGGTCATGCCCAGGACCAGGTTAGGAAGGGCTTTTTGCAAGCAGTCACTGAAGGCTTCATGATGGAGAGATCGCTTGAAAGGGTGGTAAGACAGAAGGCTGAGAGACGGTTTAGAACTGTTCCACTAATCCAGGCAAGAGTCAAAGGCCTGAAATAAGCCATGGTCATGAGGATTGATGGGTAAGTAAATAATTGAGGGACAGAAAGGCAGTAGAACTGGTAGCACATGATGGCTGACTGAATGAGGCAAGGGAAGGACAGGAAGGAATTCAGGTGATTCCCAGGTTTCTGGGCAGCCAGGTGGATGACTGTTCATTTCACCAACAGTGGGAGCTCACTGAGGAAGAGCAGGTTGGGACAGGAAGTGAGAATTCAGTTTAACAGGAGGCCTAACTTGAGCCTAAGCTGGTTTCAGACAGGCATAGGGTAAGCCCAGCTGAGGTCTGTGTACACAATGGCTGAGAAAATTCTTTTGAAAGGGAAAAAGCAACAGGAACTACAACCTGCTGACAAAACTACAACCATCAAAGGAGAAGGGAGACTCAGCATATTTGGGAAGGGTGTATTTTCAGGGGGGTAAAAGAAGATGGTGACCAGGCATGGTGGTGTAGGCCTGTAATCTCAGCACTTTGGGAGGCCGAGGCAGGAGAATTGCTTGAGCTCAGGAGTTCAAGACCAGTCAAGGCAACATATCAAGGCCTCATCGCTACAGAAAATTAACCAGGTAGGGTGGCGTGTGCCTGCAGTCCCAGCTACAAGGGAGGCTGATGCAGAAGGATCACCTGAGCCTAAGAGGTGGGGGCTGCAGTGAATGATGATGGTGCCACTGTTCTCTACCCTGGGCAACAGAGTGAGACCCTGACTCAGAAAAAAAAGGAAAAGGAAGGAAGGAAGGCAAACAAGGAAGGAAGGAAGGAAGGAAGAGAGAAAGAAAAGATGGAGTGGAGAACCACTAAAATTTGGATTTGGGTGATCACTTGTACCCACATGTTGTGTTTTTGTACCCAAAGACCTTCCACTGGAGATGTTCCAGCAGTTAGATATAGTTGTCTCCAGGCCTGGAGAGAAGTCTCAGCTGGAGATTGAGTTTTACAAATCATCAGCAGGTTGTGGCAGTGAAAGACTTGGAAGTGGATGAGACCACCCAGGGAGAGCATGTGCCAGGAGGAAAGAAGAGAACCAAGGCCAGAAAACACCAGTATTTATGATCTGAGGAGAAATGACCTCCAGGGGAAGCCTTTGGCAGATCAATTAATGCTGTCCAAAGACCCATGTGCTCCCCTGCATTTCCAAGACTCTTTCACAGTTAGGTAGGGGCCAGATGAATAGTTATGGCCAGAGAACTGTGGGCAGGGAAAGAGTGGGACCCTCCTGGCCGAGGACAGTTAAGAGTAGATGTGGGATCTCCACACTTTACTTCCCTTAGGGCAGAAGCAGAGAACTACAAGGTGACAGGTGTGGTTGCAAAAGGGAGTGGATCTGCGCTCTGAGTTACTGCTTGGAGCAGTACCTCCCACCTAAAAGAGGGGAAGTAAAAGAAGAAGAAGTATAACTAAAATAAAAAGCAAGTGTATTAATTAAACTATACATTTGGCTCCTCTGAGAGACACCCAAAATAACAATGGCTTACACGAGTTAGAAGTTTCTTTTTCTTCCCCATAAAAATCCACACTGGGATGGCAGCATTGCTCTACAAAACTGTCCAGAGTCCCAAGTTCCTTCTGTCTGGAGGCACTATCATCCCCATGTTGTTCTTGTCCGTATGACCAAAGATAGTTTACCACTGTAAAGGGGAAAGGGTGGAGGAGAGTGAACTCTCCTTTCTTTCAAGGGCAAAACCTTAACTTCTTCTCCCATCCCATTGGCTGGAACAAGTCACACTGCATGAAAGGAAGACTTGAAAATGTCATCTTTATTTTGAATGGCTATGAGCCCAGTGCCCAGTTAAAAATCAGGGATTTTACCTTCATCCATTGCTGATAAGAATGTAGAATGGTGCAGTTGCTTTGGAAAAACTATTTAGAGATTCTTTAATGGTTACACATGGAGTTCCCCTACAGCCCAGCAATTCCGCTCCTTGGTATAAACCTAAAGAAATGAAAACATATGCACACAAAAACTTGTACATGAATGCTCATAGCAACATTATTCATAATAGTAAAAAAAAGTAGAAACAACCCAAAAGTTCATTAGCTTATGAATGGGTAAAAAAGGTGGCATATCCATATAATGAAATAGTATTTAGTAATAAAAATGAATGAAGTACTGAAGAAACACGCTCTGACATGAATGAACCTTGAAAACATTCTGCTAGGGGAAAGAAGCCAGTTATGAAAGACCATATATTGTATAATTCCATTTATATGAAATGTCCAGAAAAGACAAATCTCTAGAGACAGAAAGTAGATTAGGGGTCTTGCTATGTTGCTTAGACTGGTCACAAACTCCTGGGCTCAAGCAATCCTCTTGCCTTGGCCTCCCAAAGTGCTGGGATTACAGGCATGCGCCACCACGACCAGGCCAAATTGTAGTGAATTTTATGGTATGTGAATTATATCTCAATAAAGATGTTTTAAAAATCAGGAATTCTTTAACTGAGAAAGAAAAGAAGACTAGAGATAGGAGGGTGACTTGCAGCCTCTACCATATCAAGGAAGGAAAAATTGCAAGAGCAAAGAATGAATGCCTTCCCATCACAGCAAATTGAGCTGAGCTGAGGTCATGTTTTCAATGCTCTTCTATTTCTACTCTTAAAAGAAGCATTTCTGGCCACCTCACACCCATTAGGATGGCTGTTATTTTAAAAATTCAAATTATTTGGGCATGGTGACTCACGCCTGTAATCCCAGCACTTTGGGAGGTAGAAGCAAGAGGATTGCCTGAGGCCAGGGGTTTGAGACCAGCTTGGGCAACTTGGCAAGACCTCGTCTCTACAATAAGTCAAAAAATTAGTCAGACATGGTGGCACATGCCTATAGTTCCAGCTACTTGGAAGGCTGAGGCGGAAGGATCATCTGAGCACAGCAGGTTGAGGCTGCAGTAGCCATGAGCATGCCACTGCACTCCAGCCTGGGCAACAGACTGAGACTCTGATTCAAAAATAAAATAAAATAACAATTAAACTAAATTACATTAAAAACAAGATAAGTGTTGGTGAGGATGTGGAGAAGTTGGAACCCTTATGCATTGCTGGTGGAAATGTAAACTGGTACAGCCATCGTGATAAACAGTATGACAGCTCCTCAAAAAATTACACATAGAATTACCATATGATCTGGCAATTCCACTTCTGGGTATGTACCCAAAAGAACAGAAAGCCAGTACTGGAACAGATTCTTGCCCACCTGTGTTTATAGCAGCTTTATTCACAATAACCATATGGTGGAAACAACCTAAATGTGCATGGACAGATAAATGGATAAACAAAATGTGGTCCATACACGAATGGAATATTATTTAGCCTTAGGGAATGAAATTCCAATACATGCTACAACATGGATGAACCTTCAAGACATTATGCTAAGTGAAATAAGACAGTTACAAGAGAACAGATATTGTGATTCAACTTATATGAAGTACATAGAGTAGCCAAATTTGTATAGACAGAAAGTGTAATTGTGGTTTCCAGGGTCTAGGGGAAGTGGGGAATGAGGCATTAGTGTTGAATGGGTACAGAGTTTCTGTTTAGGAAGATGAAACATTTCTGGAGACTGATGGTGGTGATGTTGCACAACAGTGTGAATGCACTTAATGCCACTGGACTGTACACTTAAAAATGGTTAAAACGTTAGTCTCTATGTGATGTGTGTTTTACCACAATAAAAAAATGCTGGCACTCTACTGGGCTTTTTGCTGACAATCCAAACCTAAAATATAGCTGCACTGGTTCATCTTTTTGTAAATCACCATCACTGCAGCTCCTTCTAAGGTCCTTTCTGTGATGCAGAAGAGATACTTGGAACCATGTTTCCCAGAATTCCTTTCTCTCTATGGGCCTACGTTAGAGTCAGCCTGTGTCAGATAGAAGATGAGATGCCATTATTTCTCACTGGCAATTGCAGACAGTAGCACGGGCAGACAGCGTTTACAGCAGCTTCTGAATGACCTTCTTAGGAATCACATGCTGTGTATTGCAGACAGAGCTAACTAGGTGAACTTCCCATCACTTACACGTGAGCTTTTGAGAATCACTTCTTCAGAACTGCAAGCCAAGATGGTCCCTCCTCCGGTCCTTCCGATAGTTTTATAAACCTTTCACATTTGACTACATGGCATGGATTCTGTTTTTCTGACTGAACCTAAATTGATTTAATGGGTAGATGTAAGACAAGATCTTGCTTTTCTATTTGATGGCATCTTATAGTTTTAATGTTGAATATGTTTGGGTTAGTTGGAGGTATATGTGTGTATGTATATTTTGTGTGCTTTGTATGTAGAACCTTTTGAAATAATTGCAGCTGGCATGTCTGCAACTTCAGCCTGAACACTTCAACATATATCATGAAAAATAAGGACACTTTTCCATATGAACAAACCATGATCACACATATGAAAAATTAACATAATTCACTAATATCATCTAACATATATTACATATTCAGATTTCCCCAACTCCCCCAAAATGCTTTTATACTTGGGTTTTTTTTTTTTCTTTTAAAATTCAGGGCCCAACACATTTCATCTGGTTGTCATGCCTCTGTTGTCTCTTAATTTAGGACAGTAACCCTACCATTTGTTTGTTTGTTTTTCACAACATTGCCTTTTTTTTTTTTTTTTTGAAGAGTGCGGGAACATGTTAAATGTCCCACATCCTGGATTTGACAGATTGTTTCCTCATTATTGTATTCTGGCTAAGTATTTTTGGCAAAAACACTTTAAAGGTAATATTTGGTCCTTCACATTGCATCATATCCGGAGGCACAAAATGTCAAGCTGCCCACTACGTGGTGATGCTAAGTTTGATCACTCACTTAAAGTGGTGACCGCCAGATTTCTCCATGGAAAAAATTACAGCTTTCTTTAGTAATTGATAAGTAATTTGTGGGGTGATATTCTGAAGTCATGTGAGTATCCCATTCCCCAATAACTTTTCGTCCAAGGTTTTAGCACTCATCAATGATCCTTGCCTGAGCCAAGTATTACTCCAGGAGTTGCCTAAGTGTGATTTTTTAAAATTCTATAATTTCCTCTACATTTATTATCTGATTTCTTCTGTAAGAAAAACTTTTAGGGTACTTGTTTTCAAATCCAGAGACTTGAACCAGAATTCTTTCCACATAAACTTGGGCGTGTTTCCCTTTGCTTGGCTATTCACTTGTCACTTAGCATCGTGGTGCCTGCAGACAGCTGCATTTTTAGAAGCAAATTGCCCCTTTAGTTTGTCTTTTGTTTTTGTTTTTAGTATCCAAGAATTGCTGACACAATCTGGATGTGGAGTAAAAAGAATTTTAAGGCGTGGATTTTTAAAGGTTAGAAGGACTCTTATTCTTTACTTCTCTGCGGCAACAGTTTTGCCAGAAACATATGGATTAAACAAGTTTATGGATCTCAAATAAACACTCAACATGCAGCTTTCGGAGACAGTTTTTCTCCTGTGGCCTGTTCTTTAAAGGAACATTATGAGAACTTGGATGGACTTAAGAATCTATAATATTGAGTGATCTATTGCAGAAACAAAGAACTGAGTATCACATGTTCTCACTCATAAGTGGACCTTGAACAATTATCATAATACTATAAGAAAGGGATTGGCAGTAGTGGGAAACTGCCGAGGGAGGGGGCGGGGCAGAATTGGTAGTAATGGGAAACTGCCAGGGGAGGGGTGCACACTTCATCAACAAGGGTCCCTGCATAATGAACATTTATATACCTCACCCTGAATTGTACCCCACAACTTTAAAATTAAAAATTAAAAAATTAAAAATTAAAAAAATAAAAATAAAGGAACATTAGTGATTCCTCATTCTGCAGTCATTAAAACTTATTACAAGTTGTTCCTCTCCCAGGCAGGAGGATTGATGAGCCCAGGAGTTCAAGACCAGCCTGGGCAACATAGCGAGACCTCATCTTTACAAAAAATAAAAAAAATAGCCAGGCGTGGTGGTGCTTGGGAGTCCCAGCTACTTGAAAGGCTGGAGCAGATGAATCACCTAAGCCCAGAAAGTCGAGGCTACAGTAGTCTCACTCTTGCCCAGGCTGGAATGCAGTGAGTGGCATGCTCACCATTATGGCAGCCTCTACCCAGCTACTTTGGAGGCTGAGGTGAAAGGATTGTCTGAGCCCAGCAGATCAAGGTTGCCATAATGGTGAGTGTACCACTCACTACAATCCTGCCTGGGCAAGAGAGTGAGACTACAATTTACTTGTTGAATAATTTTAATGCTGTGTTAAGCATAAATACCTTCATTTTTGAAGCGTATATGAGATGTATATTGTTTGTTGGTTTGTTGGTTTGTTTGTTTGTTTGAGTTGGAGTCTCACTCTGTCTCCCAGGCTGGAGTGCAGTGGCACACTATGGCCACCGCAGCCTCGACCTACTGGGCTCAGGCAATCCTTCCACCTTTACCTTCCAAGTAGCTGGAACTACAGACAAACGCCACCATGTCTGGCTAGTTTTTGTGATTTATTGTAGAGATGAGGTCTCACCAAGTTGCCCAGGCTGATCTCAAACCTGTGGGCTCAGGCAATCCTTTCACCTTGACCTCCTAAAGTGCTGGGATTATAGGCGTGAACTACCATACCTGGCCTGATTTGTTTTTAATTAAAAAAAAAAAAAAAAACCTCCCTTAAAACCTGGTGATAGAGGTATAGTTATGTGTGTGCAGATTTTCACTGATGCTTTTTTCATTTACCTAAACATTTGCTAATTTCATTGCTCCCCATGTCTCCTGTCATCCCACTCCTTTTTCCTGGGTTCTGTTTCCATATCAGATTTATAGTTCTTAACGTGAAGATCTGTGTGGTAAATGCTCTTTCTCTGAAATTAACTTCTTACTCTAAAAAAAAAATTTTACCTGAGTATAATTCTTGGATGACCATTAATTTACCTTACGTCTTTTTAAGATATGTTGCTGATAAGTCAGTGGTCAGTTTAATCATACTTCAAGTGTAGATAGTCTTTTCTCTTTTATTGATTGTAAGATATGCATTGTCTTTGGTGTTCTGCAGATTCACCATGATGCTGTGTCTTGATTTGGATTTGCGTTAACTTATCCTACCAGGACTCAGGATGCTTTCTGCAACTGAGGATTCAGGTCACATCTTCCAGTTTTTGAAACTTAGCCATCATCCTTTGGATATTGCCTTTTCCAGAATCCCTCTGTTCTTTTTGTGGGAGTCCTATAGGCATATATTAGACCTTCCCACCTTCCCATGCTGTCTTCCATGCTTCTTAATTTCTAGTTCACATCCTCCTTCGTTTTATTTCTGTGATTCTTTCTAGGTAATTTTCTCAAATCTCCCTTCTAGTTTACTAAGTCTCCAACTGTAGCTAAGTGAGTTTTGTATTTTAATGACTCTGTTTTTCATTTACTGACATTCTATTTAATTATTTTTCTTTTTAACAAATAGAACTTCTTTCAAAACACAAACAAACAAAAAATGCTTACCCGGGGCCGGGCATGGTGGCTCACACCAGTAATTCCAGCACTTTGTAAGGCAAAGGCAAAAGGATTGCCTAAGCCCAGGGGTTCAAGATCAGTGTGGGCAACTTGGTGAAAACTCATCTCTACAATAAATAAATAAATAAAAATCAGCCAGGTGTGTCCAGGTAAATTTTTAAAAATTAGTGAAAATGCACACACACATATACATATACCTATGAGATTGGTTATTATAAAACATTTGTCAAATATTGGCCATTGCATATAATTCCACCTAACAAAATATATTTAGAAGCTGGGCTCGGTGGCTCAGCTTGTAATCCCATGCCTTGGGAGGCTGAGGTGAGTGGATTGCCTTAGCCCGTGGGTTCGAGACCTGCCTGGTCAACTTGGTGAGACCTCATCTCTACAATAAATCAAAAAATTAGCCAGGCGTGGTAGCGCGCACCTGTAGTTCCAGCTACTTGGAAGGCTGAGGTGGAAGGATCGCCAGAGCCCAGCAGGTGGAGGCTGCGGTGGCCGGGAGCGGCCACTGCACTCCAGTCTGGGCGACAGAGTGAGACTCCAACTCAAAAAAAAAACAAAAACAAAAACAAACAAACAAAAAATATATAAATATATATATTTCGATTTTGTTTGGTTTTTCTTATCACTGCTATATTCCCAGTGCCTAGACCAGTGCTTAATCACACGGTGAGGGAGGGCTAAAAATACATATTGCTGAAGGGACTGCTGTGGACGAGGTGTTAAAAATAATGAGAAGCTAAAATATTAGACCAAAATAACATGGAAATGGCGGGGCTCGGTGACTCAGCCTGTAATCCCGCACTTCGGGAGGCCAAGGTGAGTGAATTCCCTGACTCCGTGGGTTCGGGACCCGCCCGGGCAACTTGACAAGACCTCATCTTTACGATAAATCAAAAAATTAGCCGGGCATGGTAGTGCGCACCTGTAGTTCCAGCTACTTGGAAGGCTGAGGTGGAAGGATCGCCGGAGCCCAGCAGGTCGAGGCTGCAGTGACCGGGAGCGTGCCACTGCATTCCAGTCTGGGTAACAGAGTGAGACTCCACTCAAAAAAAAAAAAAAGTAACATGGAAACGGAACAGAGAGATCAAAGTTAAAGCATTCCACAGTCTTTGCGTTATTCAGGAGGAAGATAGGAATATTGATTATCTTTAGACTTTGTTAGGTCAGGCAAGAATATTAAGATTTTAAGGACACTCCATTAAAAGAACAGAAAGAATAACTTCTTAACTAGTATGTGGGGAAAAAGACTAAAGAACATCAGATTGACTTCTAGTAAAGGATGATGGATTGATCGCATGCATTAGCCACTGCTGTTTTCTGAAATTCCAATAAGATGGCATTAAAGTGCATTTTTTTAAAAATGCATAAACCCACAAGAATAGAAAAGGAGACAAAGGCAACAACAGTTCAGAAGCTGTGGAAAGCTTCAAATGCGGGGTAGAAACTGGGCACACTTGAGATGAATTTTAAAGCAGCAGAGAAGAAAGCCAAGAAGCTCTTGATTCATACTACCAAATCCCTCAAAAACTTACATGTAAGCATCAACAGATTCTTCTGAAAGAGTGAGTGGCAACGGGACTAGGATTATGGCAATTGATTGAGAGTGTGTTTGAGAAGCAGCTGTCCTCTTCAACTCTGCTGTTTCCCCCAAAGCAGCAACCAGAGGCTTATTCTCTGGAAGGGGTAAGACCGTCATCTCTGACCTGGAGAAAGCTTGGGGGCAAGGCTTCTTAAACTCAAAACAATTTCAAGGAAAACTTAACATATTAAATTTGAAACCCCTTACTTTATCCTTCCCCTCATCCAAAATGTTGGCCCATTAGACTTTACCCTTCAGGAAGGAGGTTAGAAGAACATTCTCCCTGAGAGGTTTGACTAACCCAAGAAAATAAATCTGAAGAAACCGACTTCTAGGGGTTGCCTATGGCCCAGATGGTCCTCCTAAAGTGACCCATGGACGCAAAACTTCATATCAGCTTCTTTTGTTCTTCTGATTTACTATAACATTTCTCAAAAATATAGAAAATTTGAAAAACGAGTACAATAATCACCATTATACTCACCACCCAGGTTTAGCCATGGTTAATATCTCACCATGTTTACTTCCTCTCTCTACATGTATATTCTACATGTATGCATGACTATTTGGAAGTTGCAGACAGCCTGCACTTTTCCTCTAAATAACTGCAGCTTTCATATACTAAAAAATAAGAGCATCCTTCTATGAAACCACAATACCATTATTATCATACACCTAAGAAAATCAATAAAAATTTAATATCATGGAATCTACAATCCATGCTCAAATCTTTTTATTTGTCCTTTCAAAAAGTTGTTCTTGTTATTATTATTATTTTTTGAGTCAGAGTCTTATCTGTCACCCAGGTTGGAGGGCAGTGGCACACTCACGGCCACTGCAACCTCAACCTGCTGGACTCAGGTGATCCTTCCTCCTCAGTCTTCCAGGTAGCAGGAACAACAGGCATGTGCCACCATGCCCAGCTAATTTTTTTATTTATTGTAGAGACACAGTCTCACCAAGTTGCCCAGGCTGGTCTCAAACCCCTGGAATGAGGCAATCCTCTCTCCTCGGCCTCCCAAAGTGTTGGGATTACAGGCATGAGCCACTGTGCCCAGCTGAATGTTCTATATTCTTAATTTGTCTGATTCTTTGTAGTATCATTTACCCTGTTTCTCTATCTTCTATGTTTCCCCTCAACTGGAATCTATGTCTAAAGGTTCGGTAATGTTCGGATTATGTTTAAAGTATTTCTGACAGAAATTCTTTAAAGGTGAAGCGAGAACTCCACGTTGTATCACGTCAGGAAACATACAATGTCTGTTTGTCCTGCTATGAGTACTCCTAAGTTTTTCACTTGGTACAGCAGTCATTACTAGGTCTCTTGGTTGAAAAGATAAGTTATTTCTCCTTTTAATTAGCAAGTAACAGAATTGTGATCCCTCGGCTCCTTGAAATACCCTGCCAAGCTGATGAATTTAGCATACATTCAAGATCTTTGCCTGAATTGATTATTACATTGGAAGAGTTGCAGAATAGGGATTTTTCTGATTCTATCCCTTCTATATATTTTCTAGACATTATTCTGTAAAGAAGAGCTCTCCCATCAATGAAGATGAATTGCACTTCTTCCTAAAGAGGCAGGATAAATACTTAGTTATTTCCCTTGATTAATTCACAGAGTAAGGAGGTGGTAAAATATTCTCAATGATGACAAATTAACTTTTTTTTTCCTTTTGGTTTCACTATGGACTCATAGAATTGTTTTCTTTTACATTTTTTTAACACTAAACTACAGTCATTACAACACAATATAGTCATGTTTGGTGCTCAAACTGTTTCTAATTTGGCCAGTGGGAACCCTCCAAACTGGCTCTTATGTTCTTTTAACACAGCCCATTAATCTTTGAGCATTTCCTTGTTTTGGTACAACTAGATGTTGCAAGCTTGCCTGTTACTTTATTTGCCCCAGACCTGGAATCAGCCATTTCTCCAAGGAGCCCTGATTTGTTTTAGTGGGGAATGGTACTTAGAAACCAGGATCTGAGTGCTTGGTGTGCTTATTGTTGTTAAGTTGTCTTCGTTTGTAGGCCCTTCCAGTTAACTAAAAATAGGAAATATATGGAAAGAAATCGTGATTTTATGTGGATATTTCCATTCAAAATTTTAAATTACAGACTTTTTATTTGTATTTCTATCCCTTTTACATATGTAGTAACTGTCATTAACCTACAATACACATAAGAGTTGTTTCAAAATTGTGATATCAGTTCTACTAATACCAACAATATTTAAGCATATCTTTGATGTTCTCTTTGTTCTTTTAATATGTCTTAATAAAGGTGTGCAGAGTTCTGTGTTCAAAAGTCACCTGGAATAATTATTTTCCCTCTATGGTTGTGTTACCAATTTAATATACAATTAGATTCATTTATTTCAGTTTGCTTTGGATTTGGAGATTTACAATTTTTTCTTTTTGATAAAATTTTATTTATGTGTATAAATAAAACATTTGTAGGATTCAAAAGTTCTAACTATATGAAAAGACATTCCCAGAGAAACATCATTTATATTTCCATTCCTTTCTCTGTTTTCTCCAGCAACACACAGTGATCATCTCTATTAATCTGGGACAGTTTATTCTTCCGACAATTCTTTGTCCAACAATAGGTAAATACATACATATATTTCTCTTCCTTTCTTACACAAAAAAGAACATGCTATATATCATGCCTACTTTTCTTTTTCCGTTTAAAATAATGTCCCAGTGATCATTTTGTATCTGTTTAGAGAGATCTTACAGCCATATGGTACTCTGTTGTGTGGATACACAATAGATCATTTGACTAATTATTTTATAGACAGACATATGCTATAATAAATAATGCCACAATAAAATTACTTCCTGCATACATATTGTTTCATTCATGTGTGTGATGATGTGCTTTCTGAGTAGATATCTAGAAGTGGAAGAGTTAGATCGAGCATGAATGCATATGTATTTATTGAATATTGCCAAATTTCTCACTGAAGACATTGTGCCATCCTGTACCCCACCCATAACGCGTGCAAGAGGTTTTTTCCTTACTGCCACACCACAGGCTGTGTACTTAATTTTCAAAATATTTATGCCAATCTGACATGTGAGAAAAGGTATCCTCATGTAGTTTTAACTTGTATTTCTCCTATTATGGGTAAAATTAGTATATGTTTTTATATTTAGTGGTTATTTGACCTATTCTGTGACTGCTTTGTTCATATCTTTCCCTTATTTTCTATTGAGAGTTTGCCTTTTCTTCAAAATGTTATGTTTATTTAAGGAAGATTATCCTCTTATCAGTGAACAAATTGCAGATATCTTCTTTTAGTTTATTATTTGTCTTTTAACTTTGTTAATAGTGTTTAACAGGGGTTTTTTTGCCATGCAAATAGTTTTATTTTTATATAGTCAAATCAATCTTGTCTTTCATTGCTTTTGGATTTTGAGTCATAATCATACGGGGTTTCACTACTTCCAGATTACAAAGGAATTCACTGTTTTTTTCTTCTAGTAATTGTACAGTTTCATCTTTTTATCTAGGTCTCTTATGTAGTTGGAATTTATTTGAGTGTATGGTATGAGGTATGAATTCAATGTTACCTTTTCCCAAATAGCTATCCAGTTGCCTCAATACTATTTTCTCAGTGATTTGAGATCTTATGTTTATCATAGACTATTTCCATGTGTTCTTGGGTCTATTTTGGACTTACTATTCTGTCCCATTGGTTTGTCTGTCTCTTCATATGCTAATACCATACCGTTCTATTTTAGAGCTTTAAAGTATGGTTTTTCAGTTTTACACTTAAGCAAGACAACCAAGATAAAAGAATCACAACACATATAGAGAAAGTCTTTCATATGACAAACACAATCCAAAATAAGAAATAGACAGCAGCAACCTGGAGAAAAGAGAGTCTTTGCAGGAAGAAGAAAATTTAAAAGCAAACAAAAAACACTAAAAGCTATTAGAAAAGATACTATAGTTATAAAACAAGAACAGAATGCTTTATTAAAATGACAAAAAAAGCCAGGCTTTGTGACTCACACCTGTAATCCCAATTCTTTGGGAGATAAATGTGGGAGAATTGCTTGAAGCCAGGAATTCAAGATCAGCTTAGGCAACAAAGTAGGACCCTGTCTCTACAAAAATATATATATTTTTAAAAAATTATCTAGGTGTGGTGACTTGCACCTGTTGTCCCAGCTACTCAGGAAGCTGAGGCAGAAGGAACACTTGAGCCCAAGAGCTGCAGGCTGCAGTGAGCTATGATCGAATCATGCACTCCAGCCTGGGTGGGTGACAAAGTGAGATCACATTTCAAAAAAAAAAAGACAAAAAGAATGGTAAAAAAGAAGAGCTCTTGGAAACTAAAAAATATAAAGTATAATATCAGAAATTATACAATTCAAAACAAAAACCTCAATTGGAAGGTTATAGGATAAAGTTGGAAAATAGGAGAGAAAATGCAAAGGATTGAATACACAATCTAGTAGGTCTAACATTTGAATAATAAGTGTTCCAGAAACAGATAGGGGAAAAAAAAGGAATACACCACTTTTTATGAACTGAAGGCTCTGAGTTTCTAGTTGAGAAGGGCCCACATAGTACTTTAGTGCCAAGCACAGTGGGTGAAAATAGACTCACACCAAAGCGCATCATCACAACTTGCTAGAACTCCAGGGAGAAAGAACCCCAGCAGCCCTTCCCCCATGAAGAGTCTCAATCAATGACTGGGCTGATTCTACGAAGGCTTCCTCAAATGTGTCAAGCAGTATTCCAGATATTTGGCAGGATTTAATTACGTCACCTTCCAGGCTGGGCTTGATTTCTGCTTCCTCTGTCGTTGCCTTATATTCCAGATTTATACAGCTGGTGAGAATTCCAGGCAAATTACTGAAACACATAGAAGAAAAACTAAATAAACCAGCACCACAACAAAAGATAATTAGTAACCGCAAGGAGAAAAAAAAAGAGTACTGAAAAATTACAGTAAACTGCATGAGTGAGCTGTGAAGAGCACGCAAATAATTATGATAATATAAACATTGATTACAGTATCACAGTTTTAATAAGAACGGTGAGGCAATAAATTGTTCCTTAGATTTAATTATTTATTTATATTTTTAGAGACGAGATCTTGCCATGTTGCCCAGGGATTGGACTTGAACTCCTGGGCTCAAGTGTTCCTCTTGCCTTGGCCTCCCAAAGTGCTAGGATTACGGGCATGAGCCACCACACCCATCCCACAAGGCAATAAAATGAGAGGCAGAGGAAGAAGGCAAGAGACAGAAACTATGTGAATGTGGGGTTTGTGTATATGTGTTGTGTGCAAATCGTGTATAGGTGAAAGAGAACCCAATTTTCATTGACCATAGTGGGGAATCAGAAGACTAGAAAACCAGAAAGTAACAATGCAGAATTTTCTAAAATGGTTGTTTTTAGAGGGTGAAAAATGGGGGTGGAGGTGAGACTGCCGCTTCTTTATACTCACTTGTAGAACTTCTTGACTCTTTAAACTATGTGCAGTTTGATTTTTTTTTTGAGACAGAGTCTCACTCTATCACCCAGGCAGGAGTACAGTGACACGCTCATGGTCAACCACCACAGCCTTGACCTGCTGGGCTCAGGCGATCCTTCTGCCTCAGCCTTCCAGGTAGCTGGAACCACAGGCACGCACCACCACACCTGGCTAACTTTTTGATTTATTGTAGAGATGAGATCTTGCCAAGTTGCTCAGGCTGGTCTCAAACCCCTGGACTCAGGCAATCCTCTCACCTCTGCCTCTCAAAGTGCTGGGATCACAGTTCAGTTTGATATTTTTAAACTGAATTTTTAAAAAGATATAGAATTATTTCTTAAAAGGACACAAGCCAATAGAGGAGCAAGCAGGAAGATAAAAGATGCAAAGAAATATAGGAAATAGGAAATACGAAATGATATGACAAAAATAAAACAGTAATTACAATCCAATTAAATTAAATGAGTCCATCAACTCTGGAGCTAGTCTGCCGGGTTAAAATTCTACAACTTACTAGTTCTGTGACTTTGGGCAAGTTATTTAACTTCTCTGCGCCTCAATATCCTTATTTATAAAATAGGGACAATGATAGCATCTACCTCATAGGATCTGTGGGAAATAATGTTTTACTATAGGTGTGAAAAAGCACTCAGAAATACTTGGTACACAGGAGGTGTCATATAAGAGTTTACATATAAGAGTTTACTATTGGCCGGGCTCGGTGGCTCAACCTGTCATCCCAGCACTTTGGGAGGCCAAGGTGAGTGGATTGCCTGAGCCCGCGGGTCCGAGACCAGCCCGGGCAACTTGGCGAGACCTTGTCTCTACAGTAAATGAAAAATTAGCCAGGTGTGGTGGCACACGCCTGTAGTTCCAGCTACTTGGAAGACTGAGGCAGAAGGATTGCCAGAGCCCAGCAGGTAGACGCTGGGGTGGCCGTGCACAGAGTAAGACTCCGACTCAGAAAAAAAAAAAAAAGAGTTTACTATTGTTATTGTTTCATACTAGATTTTATAAAAAAACTCCAGTTATTCTTTATTTATAAGAGGCTTATCTAAAATATGTCACAGAAGGGTTAAAAAATAGAGACAGGGTAGGAACTTAGAAAGATATACCAGACAAATATTAATTTAAAAAATTAGGTATACAATATAATATCAGAACAAATAAGCCTTGTAGTAAAAAAAAAAAAAAAAAAAAGGATTAATAGGAATTAAGATAATTATTTAATGGTAAAAGAAAAAATTCACCAGAAAGACAAAACAAATCTGAACCTAACAACATAGCTCAAAATATATAAAGCAAAAAGTTACTGAGTCACCAAGAGAACTTGATACATTTGGTGAAAAATTGTAATACTATTTCTTCAAAACTGATAGAAAAAATAAGAGCTTTGAACAACAGTCAGCAAGTCTGGCATACTAAAGAACAGCAACCAGCCTGAAAGGGAGAAGCCAGGGAGCAGGACAGCCTGAGCAAGGGTCAGCCCTCAGCCTTGATGAAGGCAGAGGTTGGCACTGAGGCCAGCATGGCTGGGACCTGGAGGGGTGGGACCACATACTGTGTGCCAGACACCCTGCCACATCCTACAAAGAAATAAAATGCAAACCCTCATTTCATGTGTCAGGAAAATGATAACGGGCTCAGTGTGGGTAGAGCATGGTGGTGGGAAGCAGTCTGGATATGTGACCTAGACATACTTACAAGTTTCTCTCCCTTCTAGAATCTGCCCCAATAGGATCTGAAAAGACGAAGTGGCAATAACCTACCATGTGCCAAGTATTTCTTATCTGTAATGCTCAAGTCAATATCTCTAAGCTCTAGGTATTGTTATCCTCACCTTATTTACAGATAAACTGAGGTTTAGAGAGATTCACTGTCTTGCCCTGGGCAGATTCCAGGTCTATCTGACTCCAAAGTCCGCACTCAGTACACTCTCTCGTGACTGGAAGCTAAGAGAAGACTCTGCTTCTCAGACCAGAACTGCAACAAAGAGCCTGGATACTTCTTCCTGGGAGAAGACAGGGACCCACTGTGCTCAGTGGAAAGCCAGGTCCCATTCCCCTCACCCCAGGAGGTTTATGATTTGAGAGAAAGGAGGCTGTTGAAATACAAGGAAGCCAGGACCATGTGTTAGCTAACCTGGGTACAGTCAGGATAGGACAGCCAAGACCAGGTACAGCTGCCAAGTCATCACCAGCAGTGAAGCCCACCTCTCTCTCCTTGTCCCATCCAGTACTTAAACATGCTCCCTCAGGTTTCCTCTGCATAGGCAGAACTAGCGCTAGCTATAGCCAGGATGCCAGGTCCTTGGGTCCTCAGGCTCACAGCTGTGAGCTGTTTACCCTCCACAGACTATGATCCATCATGTCTGAAAAGTGCCTTACAGCTACATGTTTGCATCAGAAACACCTACTGGTGTTGCAACAGCTGGGTGGGACCAGTGACGTGGACTCCAATACCACAGAATGTACCAAGCACATTCTGAGTCAACACGGCGATGCTGTGCCAACAAAGATAAAGATTTTATTTATTTATTTATTTGACTTGTGTTTATATGTACCCTCTTCATCACCAGAGATTTGAGCCTACTGGAAATGGAAATTGAAATGATGATAACAAAGAGAGAGAGAGGAGTGGGGAGGGAAAGATCTTGGGACCAGGGAAAACACAAATTATCACAGAAAATCATGACCCGATGAAGAGCACAATCATACAAGCAATAAGAGGTGACAAAGTTGCAAAAGTTGACCTTCACATTGGCTTTGGGTTTCCTGGAAACTTATGAAGAGAGAAATTCAGCCAGTTACATAATTGTCATAAACAGAAAGGAGGAGGCATGCCAGATTCACAGGGAAAATAATGCTTTTCCAAACACTGAGCTGCAAATAAATATTTCTGGGATTTAATATGGAGGACCCTTTGAATTGTATCAAAAAGCCACCAAGGAAAGGCAATATTGCAAGAGATCAAGATGAGGTCGATGTTTATTCCTCTTTTGACTGAGGCTGGAGTATCTTCCAGTGCATGGCTGGCAAGCTGGTGCTAGCTGTGGTAGGGAGCTTCTGTTCCTCCCTATGTGGACCTCTCCATAGGGCGCTTGAGTGTCCTCACAACATGGCAACTATCTTCCCTCAGAACAAGTGAGCCAAGAGAAGGTAAGGTAGAAGCCACAAGGGCCTTTATGACCTAGCCTTGAGAGTCACATTTCATGACTTCCACAATAGCCTATTAATCACATAGGTCAGTTCTCTTCAATATGAGAAGGACCACACGAGGGTGTGAATTCTAGAGACAAGGATCACTGGCGCCACCTTGGAGGCTGGCTACTGCACTCTGTAAATGATCCACAAACAAATGAGGTGCCTGAGGTTAAGAGCTGTTAATCTAGAGTTATGATCATTTGTAAGAGGTGATGTCAAAGGAATTAGAGAAACAAGGTAGTTCCTTCAACCCAAATGCCCCGTGTGTGATCTTATCGTTCTAGCTAGGTCTTTTGTTCCCATATCATTAATTCACTGTCTCAGAACCAGCATTTCACACCCTCACTCCTCTGACATGGGCAATTCTGGGGTCTCTAATGTGCTTCTCCATTGTCAGCCACTTGTCATCACACAGTAAGATAGCCTTGTCCTCACCTGCATGCTTTCAGACACAGACACGCAGGAGTGCCCAGATAATCCCAAGCTTGTTGTTTCTCTCCCCAGAGCATGGCACTGCCTGTGTTCTTCCTCCTGGGAGCACAGACTGTCCTATGACAACAGCAGGAGGACACAGTGTCCCCACCCAGGTGCTGCTTTTGATCCTGGCAGGACAATCTCTCAGGAGCAGCAAGGCCCTATGGCTACAGGAGAAGAACAGACCTCAGACTCCCCTCCCTTTGCCCTAATCAGGGCCATTCAGTACACCAGAGGCCTGGGGTTAGTGACCCTGGACATACTCAGAGGACTTCTGGCCTTTGAACTTGAGGATGGGCACAGGGGTGTGGCAAACGTCTCAGTCTGGCCCACACAGTGCTGGCCAACACTCCTTTGGGGCACCAGCCCAGTCCACAGAGGAGCCCTCTATCTCCAAGTCACCTGAGGAGCCAGAGGTGGCTTGCAGGTTCTAGCCTGAAACTGTGCTGGCTCTGAGTGACTGTTGGGAAATACTGCCGTGGGCTGGGCTGGAGCCCAGAAAGCACCTGTGCCTGGAGCCCAGGGGGACTCCCAGAACGCACTCTCCTGTGGGTGTCAATGCTTAGTCCTGCCTGGTGGCAAACGCTGCTTCCTGCAGGAACTCGGGGTACCTTTGTTTATTTATTTCTGGTTTTAAAATTAATACTCTCGCCCGGGCTTGGTGGCTCAGCCTGTAATCCCAGTGCTTTGGGAGGCCAAGGTGAATGGATTACCTGAGCCCGCGGGTTCGAGACCCGCCAGGGCA
>NW_007246118.1:300499-301468 GCF_000164805.1 Carlito syrichta | reverse complement strand
GGGCAGCGAGACCTCATCTCTACAATAAATCAAAAAATCAGCCGGGCGTGGTAGCGCATGCCTGTAATTCCAGCTACTCGGAAGGCTGAGGTGGAAGGTTCACCGGAGCCCAGCAGGTCGAGGCTGCGGTGGCTGGGAGCGGCCACTGCACTCCAGTCTGGGCAACAGAGTGAGACTCCAACTCAAAAAAAAAAAAAAAAAAAAAGTACTAAAATGGTATCTTAAATCCAACACTGTATACCTGCATAAACTAGAAGGTGAAACTCCACCCTCCTGAGATAAGCCCTGATGAGCTTGTTGCCAGGGCTTCCAGATTTCTTACATCTTTGTAAGCCAGATATTAGGATTCAGATATGATTGGGTAGAAGCCACCTGTCCCTTGTGTAGTTAAGAGAAAAGTTCTATAACTGAACAACCCAGAGTCAAATCCTGATTCCACTACTTGCTAGGTAAACGTATCTCACCACCCTGAGCCGGCTTTTCCCCCATCTATTGCATATTTAATGTTATAGTCTACGTGAGGATTACACGAGTCAGTACGGTACATACAAACTATTTTGCTTTTATTTTTTAAAAGAGAAGTAATGTGTTTTATTAGGATGTAGCACACGTTTTCTTCTCATGTGACAATTTTTTTGAGTCTGAGTTTTCTTTATTATTTTTTTGACAATTTAATTTTTTAAGAAAATTGTTCAATCTAAAGAGAGATTTTTTTTAAAATACTGTTTAATAAGTTACAAAAAAAAAATAACATCGACTCATGTTTCTGAATTCAAGTTCCAACCACACAAAGTTTCAGATTACTTCCAGACGTTGTTTAGAGTATCTAGTAATCCTAGTGCTTGTATGATATATAGATTTTACTTTATTTTTTCAAATTTATTCATTTATGGACTGGATTTAAAAAATGTGGTACATATACACGATGGAATACTACGCAGCCATAAAAAAGAACAAAATCATGAATTT
>NW_007246118.1:299361-300479 GCF_000164805.1 Carlito syrichta | reverse complement strand
GGCTGAGGCGAAAGGATTGCCAGAGCCCAGCAGGTCGAGGCTGCGGTGGCCGGGAGCATGCCACTGCACTCCAGTCTGGGCGACAGAGTGAGACTCCAACTCAACAAAACAAAACAAAACAAAACAAAACAAAGCAACAACAACAACAAAATAAAATGAATACTCTCAGGATCGCTATTATTAAAAACAACATAAAATCAGAAAATAACAAGTGATGGAGAGGCTGTAAAGAAACTGGAACCCTGTATGTCACTGGTGGGAATGTGAAACAGTACAACTACTAGAAAATAGGTTGGCAGTTCCTCAAAAAATTGACCATAGAATTACCATGTGATCCAGCAATTCCATGTCTGAGTATATACTTAAAAGAAGGAAAGCTAGCACTAGAGCAGATATGTGCACACACACGTTCATAGCAGCACTATTCACAATAGCTTAATGGATAAAGCGTTTTCTGTTTAAGGTGACGAAAAAGTTTTTGGAAATGGTGGTGGCTGTGCAACACTGTGAATGTAATTAATACCACAAATTGTATACCTGAAAATAGATAAAACTGTACATTTTATGTTATATATATTTTACCACAATTAAAAAGTTATACTAAGCTTAAGCACAGTGGCTCACACCTATAATCTCAGTACTTTGGAGGACCAGGTAGGAGGATCTCTTGAGGACAGGAGTTCAAGACCATCCTGGACAACCTAGCAAGACCTTATCATCTCTACAAAAATTTAAAAATTAGCTGGGCATGGTGGCATGCACCTATAGTCTCAGCTACTTGGGAGGTAAAGGTAAGAGGGTTTCTTGAATCCAGGAGTTCGAGGCGGCAGTGAGCTATGATAACACCACTATACTCCAACCTGGGTGACACAGCAAGATCTTGTCTCTAAATTTTTTTTAAAAGTACTAAAATGGCCGGGCTCGGTGGCTCAGCCTGTAACCCCGCGCCTTTGGGAGGTTGAGGTGAGTGGATTGCCTGAGCCCACGGGTTCAAGACCCACCTGGGCAGCGAGACCTCATCTCTACAATAAATCAAAAAATCAGCCGGGTGTGGTAGCGCATGCCTGTAATTCCAGCTACTCGGAAGGCTGAGGTGGAAGGTCACCGGAGCCCAGCAG
>NW_007246118.1:261532-298877 GCF_000164805.1 Carlito syrichta | reverse complement strand
GTGCCTGAATGAAATGTAATTGTACACCTAACCCTTAACTGTACCCCACAAAACCATAATAAAAAATACTGATTAATTATTTTTTAAAAAATTATTCATTTATTTGTTTTAGAGTTGTGAGGCACATGTGAGGATTTACTACATAAGTAAATTGCATGCAGGTGAAGTTTGGGCTTCTAGTGAGCCCTCTTTCCCCCTAGTAGTGGACCTAGTGTTTTGTTTTTAGACTCAAGGGGTACAAGTGCACGTTTACTACACAGATATATTGCATGATGGTGAGCTTTGGGCTTCTATTGAGCCTGGCACCCAGGTGGTGGACATGGTACCCAGTGGGAAGCTTTTCAACCTTGACCCCCTCCCCCCTCTCCCCTTTAGGTGTGCCCCAATGTCTGTTGTCCCCATCCTTGTGCCCATGTGTATTCAGTGGTTAGCTCCCACTTATTAGGGAGAACATGTGGTATTTAGTTTTCTGTTTTGTGATATTTGGTTCAGGATGATGGTCTCTAGCTGCATCCATGTTGCTGCAAAGGACAGGATTTTGTTTTTTTATGGCTATGTAGTATTCAATGTTGTATAGTTCCCACATTTTCCTTATCCAGTCCACAGTTGATGGGCACCTTGGTTGGTTCCATGTTTTTGCTATCATGGACAGTGCTGCACTAAATATACAAGTGCAGGAGTATTTTTGGTAGAGTGATTTATACTCTTTGGGGTGTATACCCAGTTGTGGGATTGCTGGGTCTAATGATAAATCTAGTTTTAGTTCTTTGAGAAATCTCCAAATTGCTTTTCACAGGGGTTGAACTAGTTTGCATTTCTACCAAAAAGCACCTAGTACTAGGAGTATTGCCTGTCAACTTTATCACCACCCTGTACTGAAAAGCTCTACAACTCTTGCTGCTGGAGGCTTCTCATTTGCCTTCATTTGGGGCAGAGAAAGACTCCTCTTCGATTCCCTGTGTTCCCTTCTGTGACCTCCCCTCCTTTCTGACTCATCATTACCACCTCAAATACCTGTGCAGGGAATGCACGGAATGGTTGAAGCCATCTCTCTGGTTCACGTTCCCCTTTCAGAAGGTTCCTCGGGGTCTCCTCTTCAGCAGCTAGTCTGAGCTGTCAAACAAAATTCTCTCTCTTAGAAGCATTCTAGGTCTAGCTGTTGAACTAATAGCATGTTTACCTCCTCACACGTTCACACACAAATAGGCATGTGTGTTTGTGTTTCTTCTTCTTTTTTAAAAATTATTTTTTTAATTCTAAAAATGTGAGTATAATTGAAGGTTAGGTACATATATGGTCACCGTATAGATAATGTGTGGTACATATATTGATGTTATATGCTTCCCTGTCCGCTCTCCCCTGGCAGTATCCCACTACTGAGAATCCCTTTCTTATCATATGATAAATGTTCAGGGTCCACTTATGAGTGAGTACATGTGGTACTCAGATCTTTGTTTCTGTGATAAATCACCGAGTATTATAGACTCTAATTCTTAAAGGAGTTTAGTACGTAATGGTCGGGACCTTACTTTTTTTGCTTAAAACATCTTGGACCAGCTCGGGCAACTTGGTGAGACCTCGTCTCTACAATAAATAAAAAATTAGCCAGGTGTGTTAGTGCATGCCTGTAGTTTTGGCTACTTGGAAGGCTGAGACGGAAGGATCATCGGAGTCCAGCAGGTCAACGCTGGGGTGGCCATGAGTGTGCCACTGCATTCCAGTCTGGGCGATAGAGACGCAAACTCAAAAAAAAGAATCTTGGACATCTTCCCACAAATAAACATTCTGAAGCAAATCAGAGTATTTTTCTTGAGTTCAGGGCCTCATGGGAGATCTGAGACCATCTGTCAGTGACTCTCAGAGCAGGGTAAGAAAAGCTGGTTACCCCAGTGGGGAAGAACATGGACACTTCCTCAAGTCCTCAGTCGCACAACCATCCCAGCCACTAGAGAGGATCCCTGGGTTGATTGGTCACAGGAGATGAAGTCTACATACTCACTTCAAACAAAAGAGGAAAACTGTCATCCCAGGAAGATAAAACCAACCATCATGAGGACTAATAAGCATACCTCAGACAAGCCAACAGGACCGACGGGGGCAGGTCAGGAAGGAGGACGTGGCTTTCAAGGGCCAAAGCAGGAGTAACCTCCCCAAGAGGGAAGGGGGCTTATCAATCAAGGTTCTTAGTTGCTAGCCACAGAAACCTGCTTAGGAAAATATAAGTTGGAGATAAATTTGTTGAAATATTTCAGGAATTTTGAGGAAATGTCTAGGACAACTGGAGTACTTGGTTTGTAATTTATTTTTTTTCTCATGGGGATGGCTGTGCTGCCACCACTGAGTGACAACAAGGACAGCCTGGCTTGCCTGGTTGCCACTGCCACGCCTGGACCCCTTGCTTGAGGCTCTGGCCTGGCTGTGACTGCCACATTGTTTCGGCCCACCCCTGAAAGGCTCCTCTGCTATCCCTGTTTATTTATACCAACCTGGGGCAATTACTTTACATTTGATCTGCTGAGCATAGGTTCCATGTCACACTCTCGAGGCAAGGGAGGCTGGAAGGCTAGCAGCTGGCATTTTTAGTGTCTATGATGGAAACAACCTCTGGGTCCCATCAAAACTCATCAGTGAGACATTCCCCAAACAGAGCGAGGGAGGATCTAAGACTGGACAGTTGTGTTAGTCCATTTGGGTTGCCACAACAAAATACCATAACCTGGGTGGCATATAAACACCAGACATTTATTCCTCACAGCCCAGGAGTCTGGGAAGTCCAAGATTAAGGCACCAGCAAACTTGATCTGGTGAGGGGCCATTTCCTGGATGGTGCATTCTAATTGTGTCTTCACACATGGCAGGGGCAAGGAATCTCTTTGGAGTCTCTTTTCTAAGCCACTGGTGCCATTAATTACCTCCCAAAGTTCCTACATCCTAATACTATCACTTTAGGGGTTAGGATTTCAACATATGAATTTGAGGTTGGGGGGCATAAGCGTTCGGTTCATTGCAGCAGCCAAAAGCAATGTTACCACCAGGAGCCATCTGCCAGGTCAGTGACCCAGGAGACTGAAGATCAGATGAGGACTCTTGAAGCAGGAGAGAGAAGGCATTCCTTGTCCAGGTGGACTAAGACTGCAGCAGGACCCTCAGAGACCTGCAGGATGGTGGGGGCAGTAGGAGGCACGCAGGCATCCCATCCAGGATTCATACCAAGAGCCAAGCTCTGGGAGACACCAAGGCCCCCAGGGGTCCTGGAGGCCGCACTCAACCAGGTGGACCTCGAGTGAGATCTGAGAGCATATTGGAAGCTTCCAGACCCATTCAGAAACCTCCCCACTCTGTGTCCAATTTCCTGGTAGTACCTCTTTGCTCTGTTTGGCCTCGTTGGCCCTTTCCTAAAGCCATTCAGTAGACCTCCAGGTGGGTTTGCCAAGGTGTTTTCACTGGTAGTTTCCTGCCCTTCTAGTGCACTAGATGCAGAGGTGGCCATAGCAGCATTACAGGCCTGGATTTTGGGAGTGAAGGCAGCTGGGGGCTGGGGGACACCAGGGTCTGCCCTTGGCCAGCTCTGGCAGCCTCTTGTAACAGAGGGTGTGACCTGAGCATGAGTGGGAGGAGGAAATCACTTTATTGGAAACCGATTGTTCCACAGCAGCAGTGATATGTAAGCTAGTCACTGCATGTTTGTGCCTGATATTGTGCTAAGTGCTCGATACCAGTTGTTCCATCAAACCCTCAGAATGACTCTCTTAGCCAAGGATTATCATTACCACTATCTTCCAAAAGAGGTTTAATCGTATACCCCAAATCACCCAGTAGTCAGCCAGAAAGTCAGGTCCCGGGTTTGCTTGACTCCCAAGCCTACACCCCTCCCAGATGCCCAGGCCAGCTCCTAAGCCAGAGCAGAACAGGCCTGGCTAGATCTTGCATGGGGGGACACCACCCTGAGAGCACCTTGGGAGGGAGGGACAACCTCGGGGACCCGCCCCCAGCATGTTCCGGGCCTCTTCCAGGAAAGCCTTGAAGGACCCGCATCTCACTATGTGGAGGATAGGGGTGATGGGCTGGGCTCACAAACCTGGGGTCAGGAGTAACAACCAAGTTGTTGAGTCTTTTGGGACAAGGTTTGAACTGGCTCTCTTCTGAGGCTCCCTCCTTGGGGGAGTCTGTGAGTCTCAAGGGTGGAAGGGGAGCCCACTCCAAAGATTGCAGCTGCCCACAGCTGGTTGTGCTGATGAGACCACGTGGCCTCCAGAACTCTCTTCCTTTAACCTCAGCGGCTGCAAACCTGGCCCCAGAGAAGCAGGTCCCTTGGTAGGATTCTCTGGCACCAGCTCTGCCTCCTCCCTGGACTCATGTCAGCCTCATTCCTCAACTCTGTATGGACACCATGAGTTTAGCAGTCAAGGAATTTCTGAAATAAGCACGAATCGCTTTTGTGATGGGGCTGGGCTGGGGTGGGTTAAACTAAACTTTACATAAATCAGCCAGGTTAAAGGCACAGAAGATCAGGAAAAATCTCCCTTGTGGGCTCCCTTGTGAGCTCTCCAAGGCCAGTGACCATGTCCTGCTCGGCTCCAGGTGTCCCCTTCAGCGTGAAGCAGCGCCAGGCGCACAGCTCCACAAAAGCTGCTTGCTCGCAGTGTAGTACCTAGAACAATGACTGGCACACCCAGGGCATTCAATCAGTATTTGTTGGCTGAATGAAAATAAGTGAGTTGCATGTTTTGTCTTGGGATAACGTGTGACGTCTTTTTCCACCTCCCCTTAGAGCCCTCCCCACACACTCCTCTCTAGCACACCCTACCCTTACCCCTCCTGCAGTCTCTTCTCCCCAGCCCCAGAGTATTCCCTGCCAGTTTGCTGCTAAGCTCTGCCAAGCAGTGGTCTCCTCCCCACCTGGGGCCTAGCTGCAGGGAGGATCGCACAGCAACGAGACAAGGCTAGACTCTCAGCGGGTTTATTGAGTAGTGAGAGGCGGTGTCATCTCCCACTGGACATGTGTCCTCAAGATCATACCAGAATTGCTTTGGGACAGACGAACAGACAGGTGGCAGGGCAGGGCAGGTGTCCGCGGGGGTGGGGCGAGGGCACCAGGGGCAGCTCAGCTCTCCAAAGGGGCAGCTCAGCTCTCCAAAGGGGCCTGCGCCTGCGCCTGCACCTGCACCTGCTCCGACTGGGGGAGGGCCAGGATTTTGTCCTGGCTCTCTTTCTCCTTGAGGGTGCTGAAGAAGGAGTTGACCTTGTCCCGCAGGTCCTTCTCCAGGAAGCTCAAATGGCCTTCCACGTCCCCCGCGTGGGGGCCCAGCTTCTGCTTGAGTTCCTCGACCTGCTTCACCAGAGCTTCCTTGACCTTCTTCACCTGGGGCTCTATGTTGCGCTGGAACCGCTCCACCTGCCGGTCCAAGTGGTCGTTCAGCTCCGCCAGGGACTTCTGCAGCCCCTCGGCGTTTCCCTGCAGCTGGCTGCGCATGTCCTCGGCCGCCGGCGCCAGCCTCTGCCGCAGCTCCTCGGCGTTGGTCGCGATCTTGGCCTTGAGCTCCTCCGCGTTCTTCCGCATCTGGAAGGCCAGGCCCTCGAGTTGGTGGTTGAGCTTCTCCTGCACGTCCTGCGCGTAGGGGGCCAGGCTGCGGCGCAGCTCCTCCACGGTCTGGTCTATCTTGACCTTGAGCTCGTCGGCGTAGGGCGTGAGGCGCGCCTTGAGCTCCTCCACGTTCTGGTCGATCTTGGTCTTGAGCTCGTCGGCGTAGGGCGTCAGCGCGGCCTGCAGGGCGTTCCCGTTGTCCCGCAGCCCCCTCTCCATGCGCTGCGCGTAGGGGCCCAGCTGGCCGCGCAGCTGCTCGGCCTGCGCGTTGACCTGGGCGCGCAGCTCGTCGGCGTAGGGCCCCAGGCGCTGCTGCAGCTCGCGCACGTTGCCCCCGATCTTCTGGCTCACCTCGACGGCGTGGGGCTGCAGCCGGGCCCGCAGCTCCTCCAGCTCCCTCCGAATCTCCTCCTTCAGCTTCTCTGAGTCTTTGGTCAGGCGCTCGTGCAGCTCCGTGGCGAAGGGCACCAGCTTCTTCTGCAGGTCACCCGCGTACGTGTTCACGTCCTCAAGTTTGTCCTGGAAGAGGGCACTGGGGAGGGGGCGAGGCAAGGGGCCACCGTTACACACTCGGCGTTGACACGGCAGGACTTCTTTGGCTTCTGTACCACTCACTTTATACACACCTGGCTAGGTTGGGTGAATGTTCAGGGGTACCCAGCTCACCCATCTTTCCCCGGGGTGGCCCTTTCTGTGGTGGATCATGATTGGAGAGATTGGATGCACTACCTTGCATTTGAATCTCCGGACCTCAGGCTGAGTTTGTCTCAGTCTCTACCCATCATGTGGCCTTGAGCAATTTGCTTTTAGCTCTTTGTAAAGTATAGGATTGGACTTTGAGGTCCTTTCCAACCGGGATGTTCTGTGACACAGTACCACACTGGGTAACAGAATGTGTTCTTGCCCTCTGCCACCAGTGTTTTCTTTCTACCGGCACAAGGTGCTGATTTCCTTGCATGTACCCAGAGGCTTCCCCAATAGTCCCACCTCCCGTCCCCTCCATGTCACTGGGGCCTGTCTTTCTGGAATGTCTCAGAACCCAGCTTACAGGGCATTTCCCTCCCTCGATAACAGGATGGAGCCATTTGTCAAACTCATTCTAGGATGTTAAAGCAGGAAGATACCTTAGGGATTATCCGGTCAAACCTCCCTATATACATATGTGGATCTTTGGTCCAGAGATCTCAGAGCCACCCAGTGAGTTAGTGGCTGGGTAGTGAGTATATCCCGGGCTCAGGTCTCCTGCCTCCAAGCTCAGTCCTTGCCAATAAATTGCATGGCCTTTAAGACCCTCCGAACCCCCCCCCAACTAAGACCCCCCCCTTACTTGAGCTGCTGGGTGAGTTCAGACTTCTGGAGATGTTCCACGGCTTCCTTGGCATTGTCACTCAGCTGGCTGAAGTAGTCCCACACCACGCTGGCCACCTGCTCAGCATTGACCTCAGCCTGGGCATCTGGGCAGGTAGCAGAACAATTCATGAGGACACGTCTCCTTCCTGGCCCCTCTGTCCAGCTCTGACTGGATGACAGTGGGGAGCCCAACTCGCCATTTTTCCTATCTTAGCTTAGGTCATCAGAAGCCACAGGGACCTGTGTATAGCACCAGAGCCAGTGCGCCTACCCCTGAGAGCGGACCAGCTCTCCTGTGAGCCAGCCAGCAACTGACACACTCAGAACTGCTCCCTTGCCCAGCTTCTCTGCCCTGTCCACTCATTGCAGCAACCTGAGACCGCCCCATCCAAAGATAGCTTCTACTCACTGGTGACGGCCACCAGGGCCAGGGTCAGGACCACAGCCTTCAGGAACATCCTGCGCTCCTTGCTGGGCTGCAGGAGTCTTGAGCCACACTGGATCCTTCCTGGAATCAGAGGGAGCAGGAGAAGTCTTCAGACAGCTCACCTGTGCAGCTGTGTAAACTGACTGAGTTCAGAGCCAGCCAGACGTTTAAATTCCCACCTGGCTGCTTTCCCCGCCTCTCTCCCCAGTGTGACTCCACGCTGGAAGGTGACACATTCCCATGAGCCCTCTTGGACTTTAGTGACCTTAAGACTACGTGGAAGCTGACAGCAGACTGGGGCTTAGGCAGCGGTCGGAAGGGGCTGGATGATCTGTATTTGTGCCTCACCCTGGGTGAGAGGGGAGTCAAGAGTACAGGAGAAACACAGCCTAGGAAGCCCCTGGGCCTCAGGGTGATGCCCCAAAGGCCCTGCTGGCAGCTCTGGGTCTGGGCCTGACTTGGGGGGCAAGGTCCATATCTCCTCTGTCTGCCCCAGTGGAGAGAGTCCCCCATCCCCACATTTACCACCAACTCTGAGCCACCTCAGAGCACCAGACACTGGACGGGGACCATCTGGGGATGGAAATGGGACAGCAAGCTAAGATCTAGGTCTCTTGTCAAAGTTTACCCAGGAGAAGGGGACCCTGGAGAGCATTTGGGCAGGTGGGTGGGGTGGACGGGGCCCTGTATTGAAGGAGTTAATTGTAATTGCGCTTCATATCCCACCACTGTTAAGCTGTGCCATCTAGTTCTCATTATTCAAAGCCCCAATCTACAGTTTCTCCTTGAACAATGGTGTTGTTTAGTACATTAAATAAGACATTGCTCACCCAGGCACAGTGGCTCATGCCTGTAATCCCAGCACTTTGGGAGGCTGAGGTGGAGGATTGCCTCGGTCCAGGAGTTCGAGACCAGCTTAGGCAATAGAGAGACACCTTGTCTCTACAAAAAATTGAAAAATTAGCTGGGCATGGTGGTGCACCTGTAGTCCCAGCTACTAAGGAGGCTGAGGCGGAAGGATCACCTGAGCCCTGGAGATTGAGGCTGTGGTGAGCTGTGATTATGCCACTGCACTCCAGCCTGGATGACAGAGTGAGACCCCGACATTAATTAAATAAGAAATTGCCTTTGGGAGGCCAAGGTGGGAGGATTGCTGAGCTCAGGAGTTTGAGATCAGCCTGGGTAACATAGTGAGAGCCCATCTCTAAAAAACCAGGCATTGTTTATGAAGTGAGTACTACACTGATCCCTTGGTATCTGTGGGGAATTGATTCCAGGACCTTCCACAGATGTCAAAATCCACGGATGCTCCAGTCTTCAAGTCAAATGGTGTCGTATTTGCATATAACTTGTGCACATCCTCCCATCAACTTGAAATCATCTCTAGCTTACTTATAACACCTAATATGATGTAAATGCCATGTAAATAGCTGCTATACTGTATTATTTAGGGACTAATGACAAGCAAAAAGTCTGTACAAGTTCAGTGCAGATGCAATTTTTTAAAACATATTTTTGCAATTGGTTAAATCCATGGATGCTGAACCCACAGTACAGAGGGCTGCCTGCATAGTGGCTGGCACAGAGTGAGCACTGAAAAGTAGTTGCTGGGATTATCACTACTAATAATATTGTTTTCCTGATTTGGATCAAGGCAGGGAGTATAGCAAGTGCTTATCCCTCTAGTGAGAGTGGCAGCCTAAGACCCAGACCTTTAGAGGTGCCAGGTGGGTCAGAGGCAGGGTGATGGCTGGGACCAGACTGAGGCCTGCTTCCTGCCCTCCCCACCCCCTAGCCACACTTGCTGGGTGGGAGCAGCTGGCCCCCTCCAGGGGCCCTTTCCCTGGGGGATGGAAGAGACAATGGTGCTGCCCATAAGGTCTTCTACCCAGACTTGTAATGGCATCTCTAAATTAGGTTACATGCGCAATCACAGAAAGATATCCCTGAGAAGATGACACACCATGGTCAGTGTGAGTTCCTCTGCTGGACTACACCACTCCCAGTGACTGTGAGATAACATGTCATATTCCACTGTTGGCTCCTGTCTGTGAGTACAATGTCAGACATATTGGTGGGCTGTGGTTATTTGTGAAAATGAAAGACCAGGCTGGGCGCATTGGCTCATGCCTGTAATCTCAGCACTTTGAGAACTGAGGCAGAAGGATTGTTTGAGCCCAGGAGTTCAAGACCATCCTAGGCCACATAGCCAGATCTCGTCTATACAAAATAAGATTAAACTGGTCTTGGTGACATGTCTGTAGTCCCAGCTACTCGGGAGGCTGAGGGGGAAGAATCACTTGAGCTCAGGTGGTTGAGGCTACAGTGAGCTGTGAACTTGCCACTGTACTCCAGACTGGATTAAAGCAAAACCCCTGATAGAAGGAAGGAAGGGAGGGAGGAAGAAAGGAAGACTACAAGACAAGTGTGCTAACTCTGATTCACCATGTCTTCATTATTTCAGATTCTAAAAGTGACTTGATGTCTCATGTGGCCAGAGATAGCCAAATGACCTTCTGATCCTGGATCTGTTTCTGCTGGGTCCCCACTAGCCTGCAGTGGCTCCCACACTACCATGTTGCCTCCAGTGTCCGGGGAGCTCACTCTTTCCTAGAATAGCCTGTGCCGTCTCCCAGTGGTTGGTGAATTCAGACTCTGGTCTGACTCCCTGGCTTTACATCTTGGCTCCACCAGGTACTGTCTATATGACCTTGAACAAGTCTTATAACCTCTCTGAGCCTCTGCGGGACATAATCATTGTATCTGCTTCCTGGCTGTGAGGGTACTGTGAGATCATTTGTGTAGCGCTTGCAACAGGGTCTGGTGCATGGTAAGTGCTCCCTATATGTTAGCCACGTCTTACCCCTGAAAGGCTCACCTCCCTGGAACATTGACCCATCTATCCCAGTCCTGCTCCCAAATAAGGCACTGTCCAGCCTGCAGTGGGAGCAAAGGTCAGTGCTCAGTACCCACGTCCCTTCCCCCTGGGCCAGAGCTGAGCTGGGGAATGAGTCATGAAGGACACCTCAGCTGCAGTTTGACCCACTGGACTTACAGTCTGAGCAGCAGGTGCTGTCAGCCTAAGACAGGTCCAGAGGTGCCCCGTCTCACCTGCCCACCAGGTACACCCACAATGGGAGTGCCTGTACCATTCAAGTGTGTCTGAGAGCATCCGCCATGCAGAGATTCACAGAAGTGGCTAGGTGTGGTGGCTCATGCCTGTAATCCCAGCACTTTGTGAGGCTGAGGCAGGAGCATTGCTTGAGCTCAGGAGTTCGAGACCAGCTTGGGCATGATAGTGAGACCATGTCTCTGCAAAAATAAATATTAAAAAATTTAGCTGGGCGTGGTGGTGCACCTGTAGTCCCAGCTACTCGGAAGGCTGAGGTGGAAAGATCACCTGATCCCAGGAGTTTGAGGCTGTGGTGGGCCATGATTGTTCCATTGCACCCCAGCCTGGATGACAGAGTGAGACTCCAACTCATAAACAATACAAAGACTAGGCTCAGTGGCTCAGTCTGTAATCCCAGCACTTTGGGAGATCGAGGCAAGTGGATTGCCTGAGTCTGTGGGTTCAACTTGGCAAGACTTTGTCTGTACAATAAATTAAAAATGAGTCCAGCATGGTAGCACATGCCTGTAGTTCCGACTACTTCAAAGGCTGAGGTGGAAGGATCGCCAGAGCCCAGCAGGTCAAAGCTGGGGTGGCCATAAGCATGCCACTGCACTCCAGCCTGGGTGACAGAGTGAGACTCCAACTCAAAACCAAAACCAAAACCAAAAAAAACCCTCAATACAAAAACAAACAAACAAACAAAACAAAACCCAGAAGTATGCCAATAGCTGAACTGTCTATGGGCATCAGGGCTGGCACAAAGGGACTAACCAAGAGGGCTTGCTGCCCCCGCCAGCATGGGGGGAGGGGATGCTGTTAATGACTGTATTTACTTCCCACAGTCTGTGGGTGTGTTTGGCATCGATCTGTAGAGGGATTTGTATTGGGGAGCAGGGAGAAAGTGAGAGTCCCTGTGCCCAGTCTCAGAGGGCACGAGGTAACGATGGGAAGAACAGGCAGCCTCCCAGCCAGGCCAGGTCCTGTGCATCAGGGGATGAAGACAGTAGTTAGGTACAGGGCCTGTGTGGTCTTGGGCGTGTCACATCCCTTCTCTGTGCCTCTCCTTGTCTCCACCACAGATAGACCGAATGGTTGGCGAGGCAGTGAGGCCTGTAGGTCAGCACTGCCTGCAGCCACCTCCCCTGGCCATCCGCATGAGGTCAGTCCGGAGGCCAGAGTCAGGAACAGATGGCTCAGATCCAGCCAGGGATAGGCTCAGCCAGGGACAGGCAAGTCATGAGGACACACACCCTACATAAGCTCTATACTGGTCTTTCTCCCAGGGCAGAACTAAAGGGGGACAGCTCCTGTTGCCATTGGAAGGATCTGGTAAGATATGAGGAGGAAGTGCCAGCATGGAGAGGTGTGATGAACAAAGGCCTCTGGCCAGCAGGGCTGAATCAGGACTGTCTAGCCTAGCCTGGTGGCAGGGGCATGGATCACAGGGGCTCACGCACTAAACCTCACCTGGACACAAGTAGAAACAGAGAGTCAGAAGACACCTGAAGACCATTTTTGACCCCAGCTGGTCAACCCCCCTGTTCCTCTCACCTCCCACTGGCTACCTCCCAGAGCCTGGTCTCTGAGCCAAGTCTCCCCATTCCAGGCAGACATGGTGGGAGGGAAGGGCAGCTAAGGCTGACCACCAAGAGGGCCCCACCAAGACCCAGGCTGAACTGCTAGGAGAGATGCAGGCACCACAGGTGCTGAGACATGCTGTGTCCAGCTCAGAACCATCGGCTATATCTCTCTGCCCACATCTCTGGCTTCTCTGGGCTTGGCGGCCCATTGCCACGTAGAAGAGAGAGGAAGGCTCCTCTGGACCTGCCACACAGTTGGAAAGCCAGGCTACAGGACCCAACCAGCCCATTCTTACATGGCCAGGTCCAAGAACCTCATTGTCCACCCCTGCCTGGCATCTGGGTCCTCCCTGTGCCCCTCACCTCTGGCACTAAGTAGCAGGCCAGAACACAGTAGGAAAGTGGGCACAGTCAGCCTTTTCCCTTCCCCAGTGCCCAGATCCCTCAGTGACCTCTATATCACCTTCTACCCCATCACAGAAGTCCTCTTAGAAAGAGACCTGACACAGATTTGCTCTGAGGAGTGAGTGATGGGTGAGTCTCTAAGAGTCTCACCTTTCTAGGCTATCTGGGACCTGCCTGGGTGTTTGAAGACCTGGATTTTTGCTTTCCAGCCTGACCACTGACAGATTGTGCACTTGGCTGGGTCCCCACCCCTTCGAACCACAGGTTCAAAAATGGAGTTAAACCGGGCGTGGTGGCTCACGCCTAATACTCCCAGCACTTTGGGAGGCTGAGGTGAGGGGATTGTCTGAGCCCATGAGTTTGAGAACAGCCCGGTCAACTTGGAAAGACCTCGACTCTACAATAAACCCAAAATTTAGCCAGGCATGGTAACACATGCCTGTAGTTCTGGCTACTTGGAAGGCTGAGGCGGAAGGATTGCTGGAGGCCAGCTGGTCGACACTGGGGTGGCCTTGAGTGTGTCACTGCACTCCAGCCTGGGTGAGGGAGTGAGACTCCAACTCAAAAATAATAATAATAATGGAGTTAATGTCTGCTTCACAGGATTCTATTTGCATCATAACCGAAAACAAAGTCTTAAGTCAAAGGAATGAATCGCTAATACAGGAATTTCAAGCCTCAGCCATGGCTAAAGAATTCTGAAGGTAAGGCCAGGCCTCTGATTTCACACACTGTGGGGTTAGTTGCTTCTTCCTGAGAGGATGACCACCTGCCAAAGCCCTTTTGTTAAGTTGAAGGCTCCTTCTGCCTTCGGACTGTGCTGTCTGGGGCAGGGCAGTGTCTGAGGGGAGGGAGAAGGATGCATCAATCCCCTTGGATCTGCTGCTTTGGACAGACCTCATCTACTTTTCACCACAACTCTTGACCATTGATCTTCTATCCCCAATTTATCCTCAGAAAATGGAGGTTCTGAGATGTCAGAACTCTAGCCGTGGGTTATATGGGGCATCACTTAAACCCCAAATTTCTTGGATCTCAGGTCTTAGCATCCAGAAGACAAAGTCCCCTGTCCTGCCATCCTGGTTGCAGCTCCTGCTGTGGGCCCAGGGAAGGGTCAGAGGCCCCTTCCTGACAGCTGACGGCCCCACAGAGCCCATTAGGGCTGTCTCCTCACAGCCTGGCCTCCTCGCACCTTGTCCCTTCCAGGTGCCCACAGCCGGCTGCAGTGAGGGCTGCTGTTTCCTTGAAGAGGAATCCGGCCCAATTATCCATTCCAGGCTGGGTCTGGGGAGCGCCCCACCCATGAGCCCAGCTCCTGCCCCAGGGGTGTTATCAGTGGGTTCAGAGGGCAAGGTGAGGCACATGGGAGGAGGGGAGGGGCAAAGGCCTTGGTCTCAGAGCGGCCTTTGCCCTTCTCCCACCAACCCCTGCCCTGGGCTCAGTGGGGGGAGGCTGCTGGGTGAGCAGCGCGGGGTGAAGCCAGAGATGAAGGTGCCGGAGGGGCTGTGTGAGCTCTGCTGTTTCCCAAGCCTGCACCATCCTCTGCCCACTGGTCCTCTGTCCCTTCACTCCAGATAACCCCATCCCAACCCACTGACTTATTCTCAAGCTAACTTACCCCCTCCTCCAGACTGTCTTCAGGGCTTAGGGGTGGCAGAGTGAGAGGCCTAAGCACACAAGGGTGAAAGACTGAGATGGGCCCGAGGCTTCTGGCCTGCCCCTAAGCCCTCTCCCACCGCACCAGCCTCTTCCTGGGCAGCCAGTCTTCCGGGGAGGAATGGGGGCACCCCAGGCCCCCAGGCCCTGCTCCTGAGCCCATCTGGGCTGCAGGGGTGAAGGAGAGCAGTGTGGACACGGTCTCCAAGGGATTTCCCAACTCTCCCAGCAGCTTGGCTGCATCTGGCCACCCTGCCTCGGGCCCTGGTCTCGACTGTCAGCAGGTGACCTTTGCCCGGCTCACTGGGCCCTTGGTGCCCGCTGGCCAGGGGACAATATAAAACAGGTCAGAACCCTCTTGCCTGTCTGCTCAGTTCATCCCTAGAAGCAGCTGCTTCAGGTAATGCCCCTGGGGAGGAGGAGAGGAGGGCAGAGGACGGAGAGGGGTGGAGGAGGCCCCCTGCCCGGCCCAGCCAGCAACTCTGGAGAAGGGCCTGCTAGAGCCAAGGAAGACTCAGGGCTTGATGAAGGTCCCCCACTCCGCCCTGTCATACCCTGGGGGAGATGCAGGCCTGGGAGGGGAGACCACTTGCCCGAAGCCACCTAGAAACGGGGCTGGAACCAGCTCCAAGTCTGCACGCTCCCATCTCACGCTGCATGCATAGGGCTGGAAGAAGCCTTAGACGGCCCTGTGCTACCCCAGACAGGAAAAGCGAGGTCTGAGGAGGGCAAAAATCTACCCCAAATCACATAGCGTGCAAGTGGCAGTGGCCGGGCCAAACTCCAGGTGCCTTGATTCCCAGTCTGATGGGTTTCCTGCTCCATCCCACCCCCTCCCTCTGGGCCTGGGTCCCCCTAGTCCCCTGGTTAGTGGGGAACAGGCCTTTCCCCTGGAGGACCCAGCTCAGGTCCCACCTTAGGGGCCACACTACCTCCCCAGGAAGGGATCCAGAGGTGTGAGCGTCTTGGAGTGGCCTTACCGGATATTTCCCCGCAGGAACAAAGGCACCATGCAGCCCCGGGTGCTCCTGGTTGCCGCCCTCCTGGCGCTCCTGGCCTCGGCCCGTAAGCACTTTGTGGGGACTAGGCTGGGGCAGGGCGGGAAGCAGCCAGGGGATCCTGGACGTTGATGGGCGCCCAAGCAGCAGCTGTGGGCTCACCCTGGAGGCTGATCCACCCCTGCTCAGCCCTGTTCTCCTCTCAGGAGCTGAGGAGGCCGAGGATTCCTCTCTTCTTGGCTTCATGCAGGGCTACATGCAGCATGCCACCAAGACCGCCCAGGGTGCACTGACCAGCGTGCAGCAGGCCAGGTACACCCACTGGCCTTCCCTCCCTGTCTCGGTGCCCACTCCCTCGACTCCCACCTGCCCCTGCCCTGGCAAGAGCCCTGGCAACAGAACTGCAGTGCTCCCAGCTTGTCCAGGGCCTGCGACTCTCTGGCCTCCCAGGGCCTTTCTCAGGAGTGGTGAGAGAGATGGGACTGCATCCCTCCTGCCTCCCCTCTTTCTCTCCAGTGCGCTTTCGGGCACGCCTTCAAGCCCTCACTTCCGTTTCCCTTTTCTGATAGTCTGGCTAGGGCTGTGCCTTGGGGGGCCCCACCTGACCCAATTTCAGCCTGGCTGTGACAGTGTTTCTGCCTTGTTCCAAGGCTTGGGACAGCGTGAGTAGAAGTCTGTCCTTCCTCTGCCACCCTGCCCCTGCCCACTAGTCTTCTCTCCACCGCTCCCCTCCTCACCTCCAGCTCGCTGGCACTGGCCGGCATAGCAGAGACGTTCCCAAATATTCTTAGTCCTCAGAACCAGCTGTGGAGTCTGTACTATCTTCCCCACTTTGCAGATGAGAAAATTGAAGTTCAGAGAGGTTGGGTGACCTGCTTTATCACACAGCTAATCAATTTTCTAATGGCTTTCCAATTAAGAGCCCGTCTGTCTCCCTCTGCCCAAATCCCCTCAGAACCTCCAGGAGGGTTGTACAACTCTAGGGGGCACTATGAGCATGGGATACAATGACTGTCTTGCTTTATCCGTCTCCCCACTCAAGCACTTTGTGTCTTGAGCCCGAGGAGGCGCAAAGTTCTCGCCTGACCCGGAGAAATCAGGGTTAGACTTGTGCTGAGGCTGTAGGTGGTTCCTGCCTGAGGCCTCAGGACTGTTGTCTGTGAGGTTGGGAGAGTGGGGAAAGAATCAGTGGGGACATGGGTGGGAGTCCCCTGTTTGCTACTGCCTGACAAGCTCTCACAGCCACCTCTTTTGCTCCCTCTTGCTGATTGAACTCCCAGGGGCTGGGTGAGTGATGGCTTCAGCTCTCTGAAAGACTACTGGAGCACCGTCAAGGGCAAGTTCTCGGAGTTCTGGGATTCGACCTCTGAGGCCACACCGACTCCAGCTGAGAACCCCTGAGATTCAACACCCCAATTGCTCCTGCCTATCCATCCTGACAGCTTCCTGGGTCCTGCCGCCTCCAGGGCTGCCCCTACAGGTTGCTTGAAAGGGACAGCCTTCTCAGTACCCTCCCATTCCACCCCAGGCCTGGCCCACCTCCAGGCACACTAGTCTCCCAATAAAGCTGGCCGAGAGGCTGCCATGAGCAGGACGTCACGCGTGTGCCATCTATGTTTGGGTGTGGGAATGGGCTGGGGCTGCTTTGTGGGAGACACTGAACTGATTCCAACTCAGGCAGGCCTGGGACCAGGGCCTTACCGCCTCTTAGCAGCCGGGTACTGGTCTTGGAGCCCGAGTTTCTTCACGTGTAAGGTAGGAGTGACCCCCCCTACTCTGCCTGCCTTGGCAGACAGGTTGGTGTGGAAGATCAATGGGATGACAGGTTGGCCAATACTTTGAAAAACTGTCAAGTGCTGTCCATGTGACTTGAGTGTGTGCTGTATGCCTGGTACTATGCCTGACACGTTTGTATCACCATCAGAGTTGAGACTGTGTGTTTTCACCAAAACTGTGGAACTGACTTTTCCTACCTGGGCCACCTGGGCATACTTGAGAAAGAGGAGACCGAATGGCATAGTGGTTAGAGTAAGATACAATTAGACTCTAGTCTGGTTCCACCCCTTTATACCAGCCTCAGTTTCTTATCTGTAGAGTGGATACAACAGTGTTACCTGCACCATAGGTTTATTGATGAAATGAGATAGTGCTTAAAAACATCTGGCACAGCACCTGCATGCCAATTTTTTGACATGTTGTCATCGTTATGGCCAGGACTGGAGCAGGGGGCCAGTGCCCTGGGAACCAAGAAGGAGCACAAGGTCACCCCAATAGATGCAGCTTCTTTTATGTCCCCACCACCCAACAGATGTCACATCAGGGAGCTCCAGAGCCACAGATGGCTTGAGCAGACCCCCCTGACTCTTCAGATTTTAAAAAGCTGAGGCTTAGGGAGATGAAGGCACTTGCCTAGTGTGTCACAGAGCCAGCAAATGGCAGGACCAGATCTCAATCCCTAGTCAGCCATCCACATTCTGCTCAGCTGTTGCAGATAAAAAGCTTCGTCACTCCTGTGCCAGGTGTTGGGGGGGGGCTCCTTTTTCTTGAGTTGGAATCACACTCCATCACCCAGGCTAGAGTGTAGTGGCATGCTCACAGCCACCCCAGTGTCGACCTGCTGCGCTCAGATGATCCCTCTGCCTCAGCCTTCCAAGCAGCCGGAACTATAGCATGCTCTACCACGCCCGGCTAAATTTTTTTATTTTATTGTAGAGACAAGGTCTCGCCAAGTTGCCCAGGATGGTCTGGAACTCATGGGCGCAGGCAGTCCCCTCGCCTCGGCCTCCCAACGTGACAGGATTACAGGCTTGAGCCACTGCACCCAGCCAGGGAGCTATTTTACAGATCTTGGTTGCATTGGTTGGCCCCATCTGGAGACTGCTTTCTCTCTGGAAATCCACCTGGGCTTCTCTCTCAGCCCAATTTGAGCCAGGAATCTCAGCTCCCACACCTGGAAAATGTTCCCGCCCTTGTCTGGCTGGACACCTAGCTGTGGACAGTTATCCAAGGGGTAGTTAAGATACACTGGAGCTGGGCTCGGTGGCTCAGCCTGTAATCCCTGCACTTTGGGAGGCCGAGGCAAGTGGATTGCCTGAGCCCACAGGTTCGAGACCAGCATGGGCAACTTGGGGAGACCTCGTCTCTACAATAAATAAATTTTTAAAAAAATTAGCCAGGCATAGTAGCCTGTAGTTCCGGTTGCTTGGAAGGTTGAGGTGGAAGGCTCTCCGGAGGCCAGCAGGTCAATGCTGGGGTGGCCTGTGAGTATGTCACTGCACCCCAGCCTGGGAGACAAAGTGAGACTCCAACTCAAAAAAAAAAAATACACTGACACTGAGGAAGAGGCAGGTCCATGTGAATGCACATGGAAATGTTCAGCCATGAGAGTGAGGGAGTTCCCACTGTGGGCAGGAAGGCAGCGCGGAAATGTGCTGGCGCATGTGCGCCCACATGAACTTGAGTGCCAGGCGGCACATTTCGTTTTAATAATCATGGATGCCCCCGGCAGAGGGCCTAAACAGTGCAGCCTCTCCTGTTTTCACGCTGGGAGTGACGTTTCCAAGCTTCAGCTCCTGTATCCAGGCAGGAGATCTGATGGCGACCCACCCAGGATGTGGGGAAGGAAGGATGCAGGGAGACAGCGGATACCAGAGATCTTGGAAGCAGCAACGTGCTAATTACTTGCAGGAGGTAGTGGTTATTTTTCTGACTCAGCCAGCGCTGGCAGAAAAAGGGGGTGGCAGACTCCACAGGAGGTGGGATGGCTGGCTGCCACAGCTGAGGAAACTAGGCTGTTTTGGGGTGGGGTGGGAGTAGCAGGAGAGGTATGGGCCTTGGGAAAAGAAAAGGGAAATGTCTACTTGAGGTTTTCTTTCTTTCTTTTGATTAACGAGGGAGGAAAAGCCAGCGCCAAGTGCTTTGTTTGCACCTGGGCAAACCCTTCAAGTCCCAATGGCTCCCGAGGCCCACCCCACCCTGCTTAGAGCCCGCAGGCTGAAGGATGCTCCTGCCCTCTGTCCGGGTGGACACATCTGCTTGCCCGGTTTCCATATGGGAACACTTCTGGGGACAGGCAGCCCACCGTTCCCACAAAGGCAATGTTGTTTCCTGACCTTCCAGACATGGCTGCAGACCTTCTTTGAGCCTCTTTCAGGACACTTGGCCCATGGACTGGGGCTTTGTATGGTCCTCTGTGACTTCCTTTCTACTTGAGCCTTGCAAGGAAAGGGACTCTGCCCCTTGCTCCTGACCCAGGTGCCCAGGCGCCTCCCTCAATTAAGGCCCTAAGGTGTCCAGCCTGGACTTGGAGTTGCTGAGCTCGGCTGCAAGTCCCTGCTCCGCGGCCCAAGGTCCCACCGGGCGCCCCTGGAGCCCCTCCCCGCCCCATCTTCCCTGTAGTCCCCCCCAAAGAAAGAAGCCGGTCCCACTGTGGAAGAGGTTTATTGTGCGAACCCGAGCGCCGGGGCGGGGGGCAGCGGCGGGAGCCTCACTGGGCGTTCAGCTTCTTGCTGGCCTCCTCGAGGGCGCTCAGGAGGCTGACCTTGAAGCTCTCCAGCACGGGCAGGAGGCCCTGGCGCAGGTCTTCGAGCGCGGGCTTGGCCTTCTCGCTGAGCGCGCTCAGCTGCTCGCTGGCCTTGGCGTGGTAGTCGGCCAGGCTGGCGCCGCCACTCTCCTTGAGCGCCTCGAGGCGTGAGGCCAGGCGCTGGCGCAGCTCCTCGCTGTAGGGCGCCAGCTGGGTGCGCAGCGAGTCCACGTGGGTGCGCGCGCGGTCGCGCAGCTCCTCGCCCAGCGGGCTCAGCTTCTCCTGCAGCTCCTGCAGCTTCTGGCGCGCGCCCTCGCGGAGCTCCGAGCCCAGCGGCTCCACCTTCTGGCGGTAGAGCTCCACCTCCTCCTGCCACTTCTTCTGGAACTCGTCCAGGTAGGGCTGCACTTTCGTCTTCATCTCCTCCACGTCCTTGTTCATCTCCTGCCTCAGCGCTTCCGTCTCCTTCTCCAGGTTATCCCAGAACTCCTGGGTCACCGGGCCCAGCTGCTCGCGCAGCTTGCTGAAACTGGTGGTCAGGCTGTCCCAGTTGTCCAGGAGCTTCAGGCTGGATCGGGAGAGAGCAGGGCTGAGGCTAGCCTCCCGGCCCCCTGGCCTTCCCCCGGCTGACCCGGGATGATGCCTAAGCATCGTCTGTCCTCAGGTGTGCAGCAGTTGTGGACCTAGATTTCCCACACACTCTCACCCAGGACCCCGGCCCCGCCATCGCCATGGCCCACCGTGCAGGCAGATCTGGCACAGAGAGGAGCTAGGGAGAGACAAAGTCAGTGTTGGTGCCCGGTTGGGTCTGCCCCAAAGTGGGCCCTTGCAGGGCCTCGCCTCTACGCTTCCAGTCCGTCCTCCGCTCTGCAGACAGCCATCCCTCTTGCTAGACAGGAGCAGAGGAGGTGGCTAAGAAGGGGAGGTGCCCACTGCACTTGGGGGCAGAATGAGGTGCTGAAATGACAAAGCGAGCAGCCCTGGTCTGTCCCTTGCAGGGGGCATGGGCTGTGATCCTGCTTGGGGATCCCATTCCGGTTTCTCCATCCAGACCGTCTGTGGGGCCCAGGTCGTCAAATCGTAGGTGAGGGTTCAGCCAGACGGGCTCCAGCAGCTCCCCACAAGCCCCTCTGCCCCTAGAACCCGCAGCTCCTCCCCCTGCCCAGAACCCAGGCTGGATCCTTACTTGAGCTGTTTTCCCAAGGCGGAGGCTTCAAACTGGGACACATAGTCTCTGCCACTGTCTTTGATTGCATCCACATACACGGTGGCTAAATCCTTCACTCGATCCCAGGGGGACTGGGGCTCATCTTGCTGCCAGAAATGCCGTGCCTGGCTCCCTGGAGGTGGGAGGGGAGACCCAGGTCAGGCCAGCTCTGGGCTGGGATCTGAGCCAAGATGTCAGGCTTGGAACCAGGGGAGAGGAGACTCATGAGAAATTCTCCCTGTGCCCCAGGAGGGTGAGGACCACAGGGGTCTGGGGAGAAGGCCCCCTGAGGGCTGGCTTCCTAGGCTGGGGAAGGCACCTACCCGTCAGAAAGAGCACAGCCAGGGTCAGCACCACGGCTTTCATCTTGAAGGAGTGTGAGTTACCTGGAGGAGAAGAGAGGCCTGGCTGAGTGGGAGGCCGCTAGTATGCAGGAGACCCGTGCTCCCCCCACTCACTGCAGCCAGGGGAGGACAAGGGACCCAGAAGGGCTCAGGTGTCCAGAGCCCAGGCCTTGGGCAGAGCCCGAGCCTCAAACGTCTAGAGCTGGGGAGCCACAGCCCCCCGGGGCAGGCGCTAGCACTCACCTCCCTCCAGTAGTCTCTGAGGGCCCAAGAGCCCAGCGCCTATTTAAGTCTCCAGCTATGGGCTGGGCTGGGCTGGGCTGGGTTGGGCTGGGAGGCTGATAAGCCCAGCCCGGCCCTGTGGCTGCTCACTGGTCCCGGCGATGTGGAACTTAGAGTTCAAGGATCAGCTCTGTCCCTGGGGCTAGGCAAATAGAGTGGGCAAACAGGAAGCTGCGGGGGCTGCGAGGCAGGGATCAAGGGTTCGGTGGGGGCGAGGCGGGAGTGATGCGGGCTTGCAGGTCCCCCGGGGTCGGGTTACCTGCACTCATCCTCTTCCATCTATGGGAGTGTGTGGGTGGGTGTCACTGTCCACCGTGGCAGAGCAGCGGAGGAGAGGTGGGGAGGGATGCTGGGACTCCTCCACTTAAGATGCTTCCGGGCTGTTGCCTTACTAGACTCTGGTGTGGCCATGTGGTCTTTGAGCTATGGCTGTTGCCATGTTTCCTGGCTATGGCCCCCTTCCCTCCCTCAGGGAGGTGAATCTCCTCTCCCTCTCTCTCTCTCTCTCTCTCTCTCTCTCTCACACACACACACACACACACACACACACCCTCCCCCCACCCACTCCTGCCCCCTCCTCCCACTGACATTCTTCTCTAGTTCCTGCAGGTCCTGCAGCCTCTCGCCAGACCCCCTGCAGGACTCCCAAAAGGAAACTGCAAGAAATCTGTGGCTCTGGGGACTTGCCTGGGGCGAGAGGGGAGCAGCTCAGTAACCCCCAGACTGAGTTTTCAGAGACCTCCCGAATATCAAAACAAACTCCAGAGACCAAGTCAGGGTTGTCAATGTATAACTTTGCCATGTAAGGATATTACCTCCTGCTACCTCTGTAAAAAACAACAGCAGCAAAAAACCATCACTTCAAGAAAGGAAAGACTTTTTAACATCAAAAAAGTAAATCACAGAATTGAAGTCACTTAAATCGAAGATGTATACCTTTTGTGGGGTTCGTATTTACATCTGAGCATATAAAGGTGAGAACGGATATTTGCTCTTAGGACCCCCTGGTGGGGGGGGGAGACCCCCGAGGCGGAGGTGGCAGGAGACAGGGTTTCTTATTTCACTTTGCCTCCATCTTGCTGGAGAAAGACTGTGAGCGAATCATGTAATCTCTCTGAGCCTCAGTTTCTCGTCTGCAAAATGGGGACAGGACTGGTCAGGGATGCTGGAGGCCCCTGAGAGAGCCTGGGGATGTAAAGTGCTGTGCATTCACTGGCATTTGCGGCACCCCCTGAGATTTCTCCCGGAAGGCTCAGACCACTCACCACAGTCACCGACAGAACCTGAGTCACAGAGCCCTGACTGTCCAAGCTGAGAGGAACCGTCAGATAACGCCAGCCCCGCCCACTCCATCTCACAGGTGAGGAGACTGAAGAAAGCACAAGGAATCTGCCCAACAGCTCTCATCTCTCAGGGAGTTCGAGGCAGGGCTGGACCTAGAACCCAGGTCTTTGGACCCAGGGCAGACACGTGCCCTGTAGTGTCTCTCTAGGAAACTCCCTAACACTCCAGAAAACAGCTGGCATCTCTGTCTGCCAGATCCAGGAGTGGCCAGCTTCGTGCCTTTCACCTCAGAGAAGGCTCTGGAGCCAGAAGACCTTGGATTTGAATCCCAGATACTTATGGGCTGTTTGACCCTGGACAAGTTACATAACTCCCCCACATCTAGGTTTCTTATCTGTTCAGTGGCGATAAGGATAGAACACATCATCTCCCAGAGGGGTTACTATATGTGAGGAGAATCATGTCCCCCCAAAGATGCCCATGCCCTAGTCCCTGGAACGTGTGACTCTGTTACCGTACCTGGCAGGTGGGATTTTTAAAACTTGATTAAAGACCCTGGGGATGGATGGGGTCATGAGTCTGGATTACCCAGGTGGGCCCATTGTAATCACTGGGGTTTTTGTTTTTTGTTTTTTTTTGAGTTGGAGTCTCACTCCGTCGCCCAGGCTGGAGTGCAGTGGCACACTCATGGCCACCCCAGTGTCGATCTGCTAGGCTCGATGATCCTTCCGCCTCAGCCTTCCAAGTAGCCAGAACTACAGGCATGCACTATACCATGCCCAGGTAATTTTTGTTTTATTGTAGAGACGAGGTCTCACCAAGTTGCCTGGGCTGGTCTTGAACCCACAGGTTCAGACAATCCACTTGCCTTGGTCTCTCAAAGTGCTGGGATGACAGGCTGAGCCACTGAGCCTCGCCTGGGGTTCTTAAATATGAAAGAGGGAGGCAGTGAAGTCAAAGGAGAGGTGAGGATAGCAGCAGAGGTCAGTGTCATGTGGCTGCCGGGAGGGGGGCCATGAGCCAAGGGACATGGGCAGCCCCTCCCTAGAAGCCAGAGAAGGCAGAGGATCAGATTCTCCCCTAGATCCTCCAGAAGGAACACCGCTCTACCGGCACCACGACTGTAGCCGAGTGTGACCCGTTTTGGACCTCTCGCCTCCAGAACTGTCAGATAATAAATTTGTTCTGTTATAAGCATGAAGCCTGAATGTGTTTGCAAAACTGTTGGAAAGGTCCCTAGCACGTAGTAAACAGTAACTATCCCATGTCCCCAAATCCCAGTTTCTGGTATTCTATCCCCGTTTCTGTGGGATAACTCTAGCCCCTTCCACCCCTTTGCTTGTCAGACCACAGCACAAGACCCCACCCAGTCTCCGGCAGCAGAAATAGAGAAGACAGGGACCTTATATTTCTCTACTTGACCTTGACTTGCAGGTGCTGAGATGTGGGACCTTGTCTCCAGCATGGAACCAGCCCCAGATGACTGTGGGACTATGGAGAGAGGGAAGTGGCCTCAACAAGCAGTCAGCCTGGAAGCCCCTTGGCCATCCCGGTCATCAGTAGCTTGGAGAGTGGGACGGGGTCTGAGTCCCTGCTGGGGCAGCTCACAGGTGTGTCAGGCCTAGAGAGGGTCCTTCTGGGGAGTAGAGTTTGTTCCAGGCAGCATGTGGGGATCCCGGTACCACTTGCCACAATTTACACTTTCTGTGGCTTATTACCATAAAATCATGATTATGGCTCAACCTAGTATCTACCTTTGCACAGTTCGTTAGCAGCCGAAGTGCTTTCATGATGAACTTAGTTATGTCCCTGCAAGGCTGATACCAGATTTTACACTTGTCATCATGCCTACGGAGCTACAACTCAGAGCTGTTAAGAGCTGCACATCCTCCTTCTGCTGTTACTCTTCAGTGCTAGCAAGGCTGGAGTCAGGAGGCCTGGCTTCTGGTTCTTTGATGGCGGTCTGTGGGCCACCAGCGGCAGAGGCCGATTCCTGTAGCCCTGTGGTCTGTTCAGGGACTTCTGTTTCCTGGCTCAGGGGTTCCCAGGTATAGGGATAAGGGTGCTGTTGATAGCATCTTTTTTTCCATTTCTCTCCTAGATTCAGGGGTACACATGCATGCTTGTTACATGGACATATTGTGTAGTGGGGAGATTGGGGGTTAGATGGCCCATTGCCCAGAGTGGACATTGTACCCAATCGGTGATTTCTGAACCCCACACCCCCATCCTCCTACCCTCACAGCATCTTACCAAGCAGGAAGCTACTCACTAGTGTGTCTACTCTATCCTATTGCATATTTGGCTTAAATTAGTTCAAACTGCTCTTTACTAATATGTGGGAAAGGAAGGAAGTCTTTCTAGACAGAGGCCCATGGAAAACCGAACAACAAACTAGGGTCATCACAGACTCTAGAGTCCATCTCAGAGTCCAGCCAGGCATGGAGGTGCTGAGCGCCTCTGGGTTGGCCTGTTGAGTGGAGCCAGGGTCCACCAACATAGGCCCTTATTCCTATCCCCGCCCCTTCTCTCCTTGGGAGTCTCCAGTGCCACCATTCCTGACTTGGGTCACATCACCAAGTGCTGGCCCTGAAGGCCCTATGTGTGGGAGTGCTGGCAGCGGCTGCAGAGTGGATTTTGCTCAGAACAGTTAGTGATTCCTTTCACAATTTATGTCCCAACATACGGGTTAGTCTGCACTGGGAGGACTCTGTCCTCTGCTGGGCCTGGCACATAAGAGATACTCACCAAATATTTGTTCAATGAATGACACTGGCATGCTAAAGGAAGGGTCACCAGACTGGCAGAGGGCTCTGTGGAGGAGTGGGCCTTGGGAGGGGACTCAGCCTTGTATCAGCCCCTGCTCAGAACATGTCCTCTGTGAGCACGTGGTGTGGGTCAGGATGGGAGAGCCAGGTGGAGCATGTTCTGACGGAGCAGGGGAGAGGACCCCTCCCAGTATTTGTATTTGACAGTTTTGTGATAGAGCCCCAAGTTAGAACCTAGGGCAGGGCATTGTGACCAACTCTGCAAAATTCCCTCTGCCCTCCTACTTGGGAGACTAAGGCCAAGACAGAACTCATCTTCGACCAGCAATGGGAGGCACAGCAGCCCTCTGAATGCTTGATCTTTGCGGTGGGTGTGAGTGGAGCTGGCACAAGGCCAGAAAGGATCTGCCAGCATGGCTTCTGTTTTCTAGAGCTCAGAGATCTCCAGGTCTACACTCAGGAGGTAGTGCCTGTGTCCTCTGGAAGCTTGCCCTGCTTCTAGCCCAAAAGCCTCCTAGCTGATTTCGGGAGGGAGTGATGCCTGTTGCAAGCGTGTTGCAAGTTGCCGGAAGTCATCTGGGTGTACTACTGGTTCCAAAGGCTCACCTAGCCTTGTTCACACAAGTGGACAGACACCATGTCTAGAAGGCCCCTCTGGAGCAGGCTCTCTTCTGTTCTCAACAATCCCACAGCAACTTTCTGGCTCCCACAGACTGGAGGGTAGTAGGGTGCTTCCTCTTACTTCTATGAACTCAGGCAGTGCCTCCAGCTTCCGGAAGCTTTCTTTGTGGAAGGCCTTTGGCTAGCTAGCTCTAGCCCTGCCTGGGACCTGGCTAGACATTCTACCCAGCCCTTTGAAATCTAGGTGTGAGAAAGGGGAAAACTACAGGAAAAGCCCCCCTCCCTGTCCTGACAGTTATTTGGCTGTTGTCTCAGCAGGCTGATAGGGGTCAGCCTGTGCCAGGTCTTTGAGGACCTCCCTTCCCTCTGCTCCTTCAAAAGTTCCCTTTCAAGGAAGCTGTTTTCCACCAGACTCAGCAAACACAAAGCTCCATTCTTGGGGGACAGAGTTCTAGATGGGTGCCCGGGGACACAGTGTGAAGTGGAGTTCAGGCTTCTAGAGCATGCTAGCTTAGTGAGGCAAGGTGATAATGAATCACTTGAAGCCCCACCTTGAGCCTAGGCGTCCGTTCCAACCCCCACCCACCTGGATCCTTCTGCCAACTCGACTCTGAACCACGAGGCAAATGATCGCTCAGCATAAGAACTTGATCAGGTTTTTGTTTTCACAGCCTCTTGCTGTCCAACGAAGTCACTAAGTTGTAAGTGCCCCACAACAGAAAGGACAAAAGGTCTTAGCAACTTGAATTTGGAGATTTCTTTTAATCCTTTTTTAGTTCAACATAAATGAGAAAGAAAAAAATACTTCTGACATTTCCAAAGAACAGAAATAGGAAAGTATGTTCATATACATTCAACATATACTGCGCATATTGGTTACTACAATACAAAGCGATGATTTTTTTAAAAAGTGTAGTTCACAAGATGGCACGGTTAGTAGGCTCACTGGCTTCCATCTGGGTGGTGCTGGAGGATGCAGTCCGCTCTTCATACATACAGGACCATGTAAACAGGTCGGGCTGAGCGTGTGCTGGGGAGGGGCCCAGTCGGGGGCATCAAGCTGGAACAAGCCCAGAAAGTCAAACCATGGCTTTGAGGGCTTTCTTGGTAAGCCCCCTTCTGGTGAGTAGTCGGTGGCCCCACCAAGAGGAGGGAGACTGGGGACCGTGGAAACTCAGGAGAGATCCCAAGAAAGGCTCGGGCACTGCAGAAATCCACTTGCGGGATTTGGGTCCAGGAGCCGAGCTGCCAGTGTCAGTGGAGAAGGATAAGCTGCATGGGGATCCTGCCAGCAACACCAGGATGGCCACGCTGGGCACCCGCTTTCTTCTGTGCAAATTCGGGAGGAAAGACCGGGAGGGGACTCGGGACCTCTTACTCTCCTTTCCCAGAAAAACGATCGAGAGTCAGAATAGTGAAGGTCTCTCTTTTGTGGAGATGAGAAGGAGACACCCCAGATCCTCTCTCAGCCCCCAGCCAGCAGAGACTTTGGTTTCTAACAGTGAAGAGAAATCAAGATAACGACACAAATAACAGCTATTGCGTACGCACTGCTTGGCTCGGGAAAGGAGCCCACGGTGTCTGTCACGGCACGAGTAAGAGCGCTCACAATGACATGGCCTGAAGGAAACGCTTCAGATGAAAGGTGCAAGTCACGATTCAAATAGAACAGAATCTGGTTAAACATTTCTCTTTTAAACAAAAATTCCTTTTGTCTTTATTTATTATTAATAATAACAATAATATCAACATTGACCAAAAACAATTCCTACATGATCCAGAATGAAAATACAGGGCCTGAGGATGCCTGAGGAGGAGGAAGGGTCGGGAGAGAGGTGGCACCCAAGAAAATCTCCTGTGTTGCTTGCCTGTGACAAAGAGGTGAAAGGGGAAAGCATATATATATTATACACACATATATAATATATATATATATGGAAAAACAATCCTTCTTATAGCACAATATAAAATGAGAATGAAAGAGGACACAAAAAGCAGAGAGCACTGCTGTTGGGTGTTCAGTCGGTGGGCTGAACCAGCAGGATGGCAAAGGCAACCGACTTTCCAACTTTCCACAAGAGGGGGACTGAATTATTCACCAAGAGACTGCTCAAGTTGAGATGTTCTAACTGGCAACCCAGTAATGCCAGCCCATGTCAATTTCCATGTAAAGTTTTGGTGTGATCTGGGCTGGCCGGCCATGTTTTTCGGTGGATGCCAGCAGTAGAGCCCTCTCTAGGCTCCAGGCTTGGGAGTTTTGCTCTCTTTTGGTTTTCTAAGCGCCAGAGGCCTCACCTCTTCCCCTCTCCCTCTGCCAGCTGGCTGCCAAGACTCCAAGTATGTTATCTGTTAGTGCTTGCTCCTGTGGGAAAGTGAGGCAGAGTGCTCTGTTGGTGAAGACTAGGGACGGAGTGGCCTTGGGGCTCCTGGCCTCTGAGCTCTAACTGCTTTACTCTCCCGTTTCAAAAAAAGGGAAGAAAGAAAAAAGCCAAAAAAAAAAAAAGGGAGGCAAAAATAAAGCAAATCACCTCCAAAGGAAAACATAGCCAAAAACAAAACAAAAAAGCACAAACAAACCTCAAAACAAAACAAAAAAACCACTAACTCAAATATACCAAATACACTTTCACAAAAGACAGAGAACATAGATTTCCTGTTTATTTCCTTGGTGACTTGGTCATACAAGCAAACATGGCAAAACCCTCTCAGAACCCAAAAGAACAGCACACTGAGGAACCAAATGTGAGGAAAGGAACCGTGATATTCTGGGTGGAGAGAGACACAGGGGCAGTTTGGCGCAGCGCTGCTAGATACTGTTGGTTTAAAATCGACCTTTTCATTCCCAAGCTGTACACAAAACCTGCAACAGAGCAGACACAGAGGAAAGTGAACTTGAAAAGAGAAAGTCTCAAATAGTCCACTGAAAACTTTTCTAAAAACAAAATACAACGGGTTCACTTTTACCTCAGGTATTTTAAGAGCCTTGCCATATTGAGGCTCTAATACAGAGTTGCCAGATGGCTTTCCTTTCATCAAGAATTTTCTGTCAAAGATTCTTCAGAGACAGAACCAACAGTACCTGCTGTGTACCCTCTGCATTACTCCAGCTGGTCAATTTGCCCATTTTCTACCCATAGCCTCTGGCCACATTTCCTCAGTCTGGAATATCCTTCCCCTTGCTTCCATATGGTCTTCAAAAACATGGCTGGACCTATTTTCTTGCTAGATTTCAGCCTTAGGACTGAGTTTAAGGACATCTACCTTTCCTTATTACACTGGCCAGAGGTCACCTCTGTCCTTCAGAGCCACAGCTCACTTCTGCCTCTGTGAAGGCCACAGACACACAAGGCAGGTCTCTGTCTTATCCCCATAACTGAACCAAGGGACTATGTCCAGCATTCCTTCCATATGCCCCCTGCCAGTGCCCTAAAACTAGCACAGTGCTTAATGAAAAAGCAGCACAATGTGAGGGCCACGAGAGGAAGAGAGGCGTTGTCATTTTCACTGGCCACCACACATGGGATGAATCTCCTGACTGGCGCTAGGCCATAGGGCTGGTCTGGCCCTGGCCAGGGTGACACTTACTTTCTGTTTCTTGTTACACGCCGGCCTGCTCCATGCTGAAGGAGACCTCGGGGTGCTTGTAGCTGAGCAGAATGTCTGTAATACACGTGGATGGATAGCAAGAGGAGTTTAAATGCTGGCTGCCATCACTCAGGTCTGGGTGCGTGTGGCCTCCCAGACTCGCCCCACATTCTGCAAGACCAAAAAGAACACGAGATTGGCAGGGAAGTGGGGGGTAGGTGAGCAAGGGGGAGAGAGAGCAGGCCGTCAAGTCATTGAGTGCTATGGGCTGGGGGCCAGGATTCTTCTGTACTCTTTTCTAGAGTTCCATTTTTCCCTCTACTCTTTCCCCATCCTCAAGTAAGATCAGCTGCTGTAGTATGGGAGGAGATAGAGAACTGCTCCTTCGGAAAGCCTCGCCTCTTAGGGGAAAAGAGACATGACTTCACTACTTGCAGACACCTGTTCCTGGGCCCTCCCTGTGTTGCATGCATCGTGCCGAGCACTTCACACTCAGTAAGCCAGTCACCCTCACAGTGCAATGTAGGGCACAGGCGCTACTGATTTTGCCACTTTACAGACGAGGACGTCGGGGTCCAGAAAGGCCAAGTGACTTGCTGGCAGAACCTGGAAAGGACGTGGTCAGGATTTACTGCAGAACTGTCCAACCAAAGCCTACGCCTTCTCTGGTTATGGCACCCCCTCGACTGTCTCTAAGGAGAGGTAAAAATGTTCCATTGGGACATGCTCCCCTCTAGTCAGAACCAAAAATCAGTTATTAAAGGCATACTTCACAAAGCATTAGAGGCAGGAATGTGATAGCCAGAATATACCAGAATATACATCTCCTTTGCACGTCACACTCAGGGGAAGACATGTGGGAAAGGGTGCTATGACCAGAACCCTTAGGGGCACTGTGGCTCTGCCTCCCGGCAAGCCCTTTCCACAGAAGGTGGAGGGAGGCCCCCCTCCAGAAATTTCTCTGGGGTGCCCTTACCCTCATTTTCCCCATCCTGAAACTGCTGGCTGCCCATGAGTGAAGACTGACTGAGAACCGCATCGGACATCCGTGCAGAGCTAAGTGCTTTCCCAGCCACGAGACTCATTCCTGGCAAGTTATCCAGCTGTACCTGCAGAAAACAACCAGGAAAAGAAATAAGGATACCACAGAATGTGCTGCTCTCAGATGACCCTTAGAGACAGCTGTGCCTTCTAAAAGAGCCCAGGCAAAGAGCAGCCTAGGACACCACTCCCAGACTCCCTTCCTCTGTAGTACCATCCGAAGAGGGAAACTGTTTCTGCCTTCCCTCCCCCATGGGTGGGGGAGAGCATGGTAAATATCAGGTCATAATTAGAGCCCCGTGATGCCCACATGCCATCTAAAACAAGGTTGCTGACCTATCCCCTCACCAGCAGGAGTTTGTCTTGGGACAGCACTGTCCAATCACATACTCTGCAGTGACTGGAATGTTCTACATCTGCCCCTGTCCAGGATGGTATCCACTGGCCACAGGAAGCTACCGAGCACTCATGGTGTGAGTAGTATGAGGAGTTGAATTTTTAATTGTACTTAATTTCAGTAAGTTCACATTCGAACAGCCACATGTGGCTGGCTGCTGTTGTATTACTGCTGTCCTTGGAAAACAAAGCCATGCTGAGTTGGATCAGCTCCCTTTACCTAAGCAAGTTCAATGCAGCTTCAAGAATTAACCAAAAGCCTAAGGGTCACCTGCTGAAGCCTGGGTTTAGGCTGTTTGGGGACAGCTTTGATAACTGAGACTTGAGGAAGCTAAGCAGGTAGCAACTACTGATTCCTCTGTCTAAAATCTGAAGTACAGATTCTCTTGGAATGAAGGGCTAGTCTGTTAGGGTGATACACAGGAAGGCACCCATAGTTCCCGGAGGTGCTGGACTCTGACCGGGGAGGGGAGAGGAGAGGAAAGATGCCGTTTTCAAGGCCGGGACAGGTAGGAGCTCCCCTCTGAAAAGCTGGAGGGGACCAACATACGTAAGCATCGTCGCTGTTCTGGATCGTGTGGTGTCTCTGGAGGGTCCGGGACCTGTGGTGCTCATGGACTGAGGGCCGTGCTGGGTACCCGAGCCCATTGTGATCTGGCAGCTCCATGACTTGAGAACTTCTATCCATGCAGTTCCCTATGACAGACTCTGAGGAGACAGAGCACAACAGGGTCAGCACACCTGGAGCTTCTCCCAACTACCACCAAAGAAATGTCTTGCAAGAAGCTGGGTGTGGTGGTTCATGCCTGTCATCCCAGCACTTTGGGAGGCTGAGGCTGGAGAATTGCTTGAGCCCAGGAATTTGAGACCAGCCTAGGCAACATAGGGAGACCCTGTCTCTACAAAAAAAAAAAAAAATTTTTTCAAAAAATTAGCTGGGCATGGTGGTGTGTGCCTATAGTCCCAGCTACTCAGGAGGCTAAGGCAGAAGGATAGCCTAAGCCCAGCAGGTCGAGGCTGGGTGAGCTGTGATTGTGCCATTGCACTCCAGCCCCACTGCTCCAAAAAGAAAAGAAGTGTCTTGCAAGGGACAATGAGTAAGGTAAGGCCCAGCATGTGCACTAACTGCTAATCCTCAGCCAGTGCTGATGGGACACAGAGGTGCCTGGACCAACGCAACAAGCCTCCGTCCTACAGCAAATACAAAACTCTTCAGGAAGGGAACATCCCGTTAGTGAGCAAATCACATGACAGAGTGTAGCTGGATTCTTCTTAATTTCTCTGTTAACAGTGCTGCTATGTTCCCACACCCAGATGCACACAGGACCTCTCCCAGAGCTCTCGGGACCCTGCGCACCTGGGAAGACGGCCCCCTTCTGTGAATGCCTCCTCTCTTTTTCCCTGGCAGCCACCTAAGTGTGCCACCTGGTCCTCTCCTCTTCCTGCTTCTCTATCTGCTGCTTCCAGTCCTTCTGTGGCTCCTTCACCCGTCATAAGCAAGCATTCTTCACAGTTCTGACCCTGATTACCATAGTTACTTTGGTAATATCATCTATTTCATGGCTTCACCCCAACTGCCTCTATGAAATGCTCTTTTAAGCTCCAGATTCATACTTCCATGATCTTTCCCTGGATATCAACCAGCATGTAACACTCACATTGTCCCATCAATTTCTCCTATAATAGACTACTCCTTCAGATATCCTTGTTTTGGTGCCTCATCTTCCTAAGCTTCTAGGCATAAGCTCTGGGGGCCACCATTGAGTCATCACTCCTGGTCTCATATCAGCTTGAAATCTAAAGAATTACCCCTGAAATGTTGGCCACTTCAGTCCCCTTCTTTCCAACCTTATGGAAGGCCTATCACCCCTTGCCAGGATTATTCCACTAGTGTCCTAACTATCCCCCTACTCTTGCCCCACAAAGATCAATCTATAGAGTAGTTCATTCACTTCCTTTTCACAACATTGTCCAGCCTATGTTCCAGTCGGTATCTTGCACCCCTCTCCCTACACATTCTAAACTCTAGTCCATGGGACCACTTAACTCTTCCCTCTATTCAAAATTCAAGGCATTTCCTCTCACTGTTCCGTCTACCTAGAAATGCCTGACTATTCTATCTCCAATCCATATCAACTCATCTTTTAGGTTCATCTCAAATGCTATGATCTTTACAAAACTTTCCCTTTTAAACAGAAATAAAAGCCAGGCTCGGTGGCTCAGCCTGTAATCCCGCGCTTTGGGAGGCTGAAGTGAGTGGATTGCCTGAGCCCGCAGGTTTGAGACCCGCCTGGGCAACTTGGCGAGCCCTCATCTCTACAATAAATCAAAAAATTAGCCAGGCGTGGTAGCGCACACTTGTAGTTCCAGTTACTTGGAAGGCTGAGGCGGAAGGATTGCCGGAGCCCAGCAGGTCGAGGCTGCGGTGGCCGGGAGCGGCCACTGCACTTCAGTCTGGGTGACAGAGTGAGACTCCAACTCAAAAAATAAAATAAAATAAAAATAAATAAATAAACAGAAATAAAAATCATTTCTTCCTTTAAACTTCAAAACACTTTGTCGTGGATTCCTCTAACATTATCCCTGGTGCCATGTTCAAATATGTACTTATCTTAATCATTCAAATTAGACTGCACATTCTTTGAAGGCAAGAACTATATCTTTTGTCTGTGAATCTCAGTGTTCTAGAACATTGTCCTATACCCAGTATGTAATAATGACCTCTTTCACTGACGTTAATAAATGCTCTTTTAATATGCGTTACCAGCCAGGCCTGGTGGCTCAGCCTGTAATCCCACACTTTGGGAGGTCGAGGTGAGTGGATTGCCTGAGCCTGCAGGTTCGAGATCCGCCTGGGCAACTTGGCGAGACCTCATCTCTACAAATCAAAAAAACTAGCCGGGTGTGGTAGCGTGCGCCTGTAGTTCCAGCTACTTGGAAGGCTGAAGTGGAAGGATCGTCGGAGCCCAGCAGGTCGAGGCTGCGGTGGCCGGGAGCGTGCCACTGCACTCCAGTCTGGGTGACAGAGTGAAACTTCAACTCAAAAAAAAAATAAGTTACCTATCCTGCCAGAGGCATGCAGCACTATGGACTGGAGTTTGGACAGAAAGAGGAATTCAAGGGGAATGAGTGCTTTTTCTTGATCAAGGATAGCCAAGAAGATTATCAAGGCCATGCCTGAGTTGACAGGATTCTCCTGGGAGCACTTTTGGCTCGTCTTTGAGAGTCTGGGATTTGAACATATGTTTTGTTTGCTTGGTTGGTTTTCTAAGGTAAAGTTTCTTGGCAACTATTTGGCTTATCTCCAGATGACCTGACTCTCGGTGAGACCAAGTTTTTAAAAAAGTCTTAATAGGAAACATAGCTCTAATGCTACCCATGAGATTCCAGTATCTGTTTGAACAATGAAAGTAAAGCATGCTGCTTGAGTGCTGGATTAAGGGCTTCAGGTCTCTATATTTAAATGGTTTTCTATAACGATCAAGGTTAGGCCTGGATTTAGTGGCCAGGGAAGGATGGACGGGAGGAGAACTGACATGTACACTGCCAGCAACGCAAGACATTCTGGAGAAAAATTAAGAGGAAGAGAAAGCTTCCTGACTATCAAAGATGAAGGCAAGTAAGAAATCTTCTGAAAGTTATCTGAGCAAAGAGGTCAAAGAAATAGCCAGAAGCCAACTATTTTGCTACTGAAAGCTAAAAACCAGCAGAGAGGGGAAGATAAAAGAATTTCTACACCAGGACTTGCTCTGTGGGATGAGCTCACCCGTCCTACTCACTCAGCCTGCTCCCTCTCAGTGGGCACAGCTCACATGTTGGCCCCAGGGCCAACTAAAAACCACTGGCAGGAAGTGGTGAAGCCCCAGCTCAGTGGGAGCAAGGAACTGTTGATTCTGTCTGCATTGCCACGAAGCAACGCCAAGTAGCGGCTTCTTACTTTTCAAAGCATTCCCTAACAACTATATTCTCTTCGTAGGTAGCTAACACCATCCACTGAATTCCTTGCAGTGCTTCTCCCCTTAAGCCTGGTTAGAGGGTTGGATGCAAAGCTCATCAGTTGCACCTTTTTGCTCCACCCCCAGACAAACACAAGCACAACCCTGTTTAGAGATTTTTAAAGATCACTGTCAAACATGAGGAACCGGCAAGGCTAACGAAACATCTGTGGTCCTGCTTTGTGACGTTTAGCATCTTCCTACCTCTTCTAGAGGCCCCAGTGTTTTTGTTTGTTTGCCATGTCTGTTAAGTCTCCTTTTTCTCTCTTGCTCTTTTTGAATTCCTGAGAATCGGGTTTCTCCAAACCAAAACACCCTCCCTCCTTTTGGCTCTGCCTCCTCTGCTTTCTTTCCAGCCTTCAGGTCTGATGCCAACAGGCCTGAAAGTGCCACCAAGATAGGGCAAGCTATCACTTGACGAATCACATGATGAGCCTTCCTGACTCCCAGCCTAGAGCTCATCCCTTGGCCAAGCTGAAGCTGAGCACAGTGGGCATGAGCACAAGCTCTGGGGTCCGGAAGACTTGGCCTTGAATCCTGGCTTCACTACTCCCTGGGAAATGGGAACCAGGGCAAATTACCCAGCCTCCCTGGATCTTGGTTTCTTTATCTATAAGAAAGGACCCAGTCCACAGGTATGTAGAGAGCTTAACAGAAGTCGGTACGCTGTAATACAGCTCAATAAAGACTGGTATTATTTATATTCATTTCAGAGATGTTATTTCTGAGTAGATAAGGGCATACTGAGTGAGCCAGCTGACAAAAACAAAGAAAAAACGATTTTGTCACAGAATTATGGGGACAATTTATCAACACATATCTAAATAAAGCAAAAGAGTTACTCAAACTTTAATTTCCAGAGAGGCCTCTGATTAAAGAGAGACACAGGTGAATTAAAAACCAAATTTTAAAAAATGTTTGACTAGGAGCTGAGGAATAAACCAAGGCTCTGTCTGCTAAGGTTCTGGGCAATAAGTAGGTCAAAGATCTGGAGGGGCTAGCTTCTTATGCTTGGCAGAGGTATATGGCAGGTGTGGAACAGGGGCAAGGAGGCATAAAAGAAAGAAAGACTAGGGAAGAAAACGTTAAGTCAGACCCAGCTCCATCACCAACGGAGTGTACCAAGATGGGCAAGTCATCTTACCTCTCCTGAAGGTTCTTCTTCTGAAAAATGAGAGTTGTTCAAGGGCTCAAAATGATAACACATGTGAAAGTGTTTTTAATAAACTGTAAAAGACCATTTAAGTGTAATTTTTAGTAAGAATGTTGACCCTGAGTCTAGAAGCCTTTTGTGACATACTATAAATGAGACCTACTGACCACTGAGGGTGTAAGTAGATTAACCCACTGACCAAGGGACATGAAATTTAGGATCAAATCGTTGGCATCCTTCGTTACAGTTCAGGAGCTAGAGGAACTGTCAGGCTCACCAAAAGACACAGCAATAGTGGAGAAAAGATTACTTCCAAGAGTCCTATGCTAGAGTATTTACCCAAGTGAGGCTGAGAGAGCAGAGGGTAGGATGACCGTCTGATCACACAGGAGACAAAAAAATGCACAACGGACACAACACACACCACCCGCCCACTTGCCTGCGGAACTCGGGGGCAGCTTGCACAATTCTCTATTGAATCTGTCAATGTTGACTCGCCCTTACTCATTTACTGGGTTTTAAGAGAAAATGAGAGAAATAACGTGCTTGCATATTCCTCTTAACAGTTCTGAGGAGTGACCCCCTCCATCTGTCAGCATTTTCCTCCTCTCTAAGGCTGAAGCTGACTGAGCTTAGAGAAGAGGATGTGGTTTTCTTTGTGAGTTCAAGTTGGTAATGTCACCGTGTAGACTGGTTATTCTGCTATACTTTTTGCAAAGTCAAAAAACCAAGTGTATGTAACACAACAGGAGAAAGACAAGCCTTATTTTTACTTCTAGAGGGGCAGACAGGGAGATTATAGGCAGCCTGAGGTGTGGATCGCTCTGAAACAGCTACACATTTGAAACAAACCTTTGACATGCTGCCTGCCTTCAGGAAAATAGGTAATTATGGACACTGACAGGATGGCTTCTAATTGTCCCTGGCTGACACCAACAAGCCCTGTTCATCTACCCCTACAACATGTTAGTATGGGTACACAGTTCTACTCTTCTTAATTACAGCTCTTGCAACACTCAGTAAACAGTGCTT
>NW_007246118.1:240968-261477 GCF_000164805.1 Carlito syrichta | reverse complement strand
CTCCCTGAGGGCAGGCTCTTTATCTTTTCATCTCTGCATTCCCACAGCACCTGAAGTATAGTTTTGTACAACACAGCCATTTGAGAAGTTTTGCTGAATTGCTCTACCATGGAAATAACAGCTGAAGTGTAACCGCACAGCGATGGAGGGATCGTTAAAGGAAACAGTAAGCACTCCTTCGCGGCCAAAAAGGTGACCAAGAGTTAGAGGTTGGGCATGGTGGCTCCCACGTGTGGGAGGTTGAAGATTGTTTGAGGCCAGGAGTTTGAGACCAACCTGGACAACTCAATAAGATCTCATTTCTATCAAAACAAAATTAAAAAGAAAACAAGTGATCCTCCCCCTACCCCCCAGCCCCACTTGCCTGCAGGATGGTGGAGGCACAGCATTTACAACCCTTTCTTGGCAAAAGTGACAGCAAATTATCTGATCACTCTTTGGTAAAGTAAAAATGTAACTTTTTGTTTTGGCTGGGGGAAATACAGCTTCCAGGGAAAACTCAAAGTGCATACTCTCTCCAGTATTGAAAATAACAGACGGAGGCCTGACCTCAGGAAGTAGGATGAGACTGCGGAACCTCCCCGGTTCTACTGTAAAAGGGGATCTTAACGTAAACTTTCCCAGGGTGGTTGTGAAAAATAAACAAGTGAGCAGAAAGAACTGACTGAGCCTGGAGCAGGTGACCACAAACATTAATTCAACACTCCACTTCGAGGGGCATTGTGCTTAGCCCCCTCATTACACAAGGAAGAAATGGGACAGAGAGAGGGTAGGTGACAGGCCCATGGTCATGTATGCCCAGGTTGTTTAAGGTAAAGACAGTGGGGACTTTCCAGACAAGACCTCATTTTAAACACACAGACATACATCCCCGAGGGGGTTTTTAACAGGGCTGCCCTAGGCCTTTCATGTCTGCATTGCATTATTTCACTACACTGGGTCCTAAACTCACATAACAATAAACATGCAGCTTTATTTGTTAGAGACAGTTGTACATGTGGTTCCTAAAGTCACAAAAAGGAACAGATGCTAGAAAGAGATAGGATGAATGGTATTCAAGCAAGAAAGAGCACACTCTGTGGCTAAGGTAAAGATTAGTGAAATTTACAGTGAACTGGGTGGAAAGAATCTCTACAAGGCAGGTGGTATCCAAGGTCAGAAGGAAAAGATGAATGCCAAGGTGATGCTGGGGGAGGACACCAGCAAAACAGATAATAAGGCTACAAGGACCCTTAGGGATATAGTATGGTCTGGCTTCCAGAAATCAAGAAAGATGTTTGTAGGAGATGATGGCAATGCCGGTGGTGTACATAAGAATGGAGGAAGAGCCAGGCTCAGTGGCTCAGCCTGTAACCCCGCGCCTTGGGAGGCTGAGGTGAGTGGACTGCCTGAGCCCGCGGGTTCAAGACCCGCCCGGGCAACTTGGCGAGACCTCATCTCTACAATAAATAAAAAAGAAATTAGCCAGGTGTGGTAGCATGCGCCTGTAGTTCCGGCTACTTGGAAGGCAGAGGCGGAAGGATCGCCAGAGCCCAGCAGGTCGAGACTGTGGTGGACGGGAGTGTGCCACTGCACTCCAGTCTGGGCGACAGAGTGAGACTCCAACTCAAAAAAAAGGAATGGAGGAAGAAGGAGGCAAGGAATAATGGGAGCAAGTCAGTTAGAGGAGACGTAAGAGATTTCCCACAACCACAAAGTATCGACCTGAAGTAAAGTCCTTAGGCTTAAAAGAAGGGATGTGACAAGGTCTGCTCTACAGGACCGTGAACTATTTAAAACTGCCAGGAGAAGCAGGACAATGACCATGGAAGTCAGAATCTGCTGAGTGTGCAGCAACTCACCTGCCGAACAAAATGAGAAACAGAAAGCTTCCAGAAGTGAGCCGCGTTCACATCCACAGGACACACTGCAGCTGGACCCAGACAATGCTCTGAATTTTAGAAAACCTCTGTCCTTGGCGTCTACTAGTTCCTTCATGTTCACTACAATTCAAACCAGCCACACCTGCTTGCTCCCCAAAACTTCCCTGAGACAGTCTCACCCACTGTTCTGTCCTCATGCTTCTCCTCTAAATCCGAATGGCAAGATCCTCTTCATCCATCAAGACCCATCCCAAGCCACTTACTGCCCAGATTTAGAACTAACCTCTCCCTCCTCCAAGGCTCCCACAGCACTCATATCAACCACATCCTGCCTGCTGTGGATGCCAAACAGACTAGCACACCTGCTGAAGGAGGGCTCCTCTGACATTAGGGCACAGCGGGAATCATTCAGACTTTCTGTACACAGCAGTCACATGGGAGGGAAAGTGAAGAGATACCAGGGAAGATTCATTTTGAAGAAAAGTATCTCAAAAGGTTTTTAAATACACAAAATCCAGGGCTAGAGGGTAGGAACACTGCTTCAGCTTTGCTCCTTCCCAGTGCCTTGTACACTTGAGACATGCTCAGTAAGAATCTCTAGGGTGAGTGAGAGCTGGTGTGAACAGCTCTCAGGTTCAGTTGCATTCACTAGCTCTTGACCTTGGGAGCAAGTGACTTAATCTATGTGCCTCAGTTGTCTCACTGGCAAATGGGGAATATAAGAGCTACTATCTTATAGTGTCATTGTGAGGATCACAGGAAAAAATATACATATATACACACACACATACATACATACACACACACCTATACATATATATAAATAGCATTTGGTGTGTGGCACATAGAAAGCACAACAGAAATGATTTTTAGTCTCTTTTTTACGTCAGCTACAGTATGCTATTCTGCTGGAAGCTTTCATTCACACAGGAATCTTTTCTACAGTATCCCTAATACCATCATCCCACCTCTACTAGAATGCCTCCAGCAATGGGAAGCTCCCAGCCTGCCAAGGCAGCCTATGCTAGAAAGTTATTATAAAGGTCTTCGATAGGAAGTTGGAATTTGCTGCAACTTCCATCCTGATCTTGGTTCTGCCCCATCACATGAACCTAGGAGAGTCTAATCCCTTCTCTCATCTGACAAGTATTACATTTCTCTTAGCTGTTCCCTCTCAACCCTAAATACTCCCATGTCCGTCAGCCATCCTGCATAATGCTTGGCTCTGAAAGTTACCTCCCTCGTCTGTACATCTAAGAATATAGCAGCCACAGGTGAACACAAGACATCTTGATGGGGCTGACCTCTAGGGTGGATGGCATCCATCTCTTTGAAAGCCCAGGGTTTAATTGGCATTTTATGCAACCACATTTCTCTCCCTACAGGTGCATTTGAAAAATGAGCACAAGCTGAAACCACCAAGCCTTCTTCACATAATCGCTCTAGAGCCAGGTCTTCCTCACTGTTCTGTGCTGCAGGTTCTAAGTCCCCTGAGGGTGGAGTTTTGAGTGTGGACTTTAAAGGACAGGACAGGAGAAGTAGGTAGTTCCATGGAGGGAAGGATGGAAGAAATGCTCAGTCACAGAGTTGTCTGGTTTATGGATAATTTCATTTTTATTCCCATGGGTGGCAATGATGAGGAGTGGTGAACTGCAGGGTCTATGGTGCTGGGATGAACTGCATTCCTGGTTTTGTCTAGGATGCTTGCTATGATGCTCATGGAACCTTTTCTGAGGATAACTTACTGATGGCAATCCTAATCTCCTTCAGAATGAAAATGAATATTCTCATTAATTATAAAGTGGTACAAAATGAAATGACACGTGGGCCTATGTGATGCTGTAATATTCTGTATTTAGCTCATTAAGGAAATGACCAGAGGAGTAATAACACCTCACATTTGTACATTTAAATCACACATTTCAGATTGTCAAGTGCTTCTCCCTCATGCAAACATTACGTATAAACACAAACACATATGTACAGGTTTTAATCTTCATAAATACTCTCCAAAGGACCATCATTCCTCCTGCTTTTTTTCACAAAGAAACTCAGAACCAGAGGGTTTAAACGACAGTGTTATCATATTTATGCTAGAGGTAAGAGTCAAATTAAGGTGCTTTTGACTCGTGTTCCAACATTCTTTACACAGAAACGTATTTGGCTGACTTTACTATCTTCTATTTCTAGTTAAGTATTTTGATGACAGTCAAGAATTTTCAGATTCCAAGAAACCATGGTATGTAAAGGGGAATAATCTATCTTTGACTGTACTAAATGTTAATTACCCATTTTGAAAACAGAACCCTTACCCACCAATACCCTCCTCCTACATGCTTCTCCCCCAAAAAGTTCTGTGAAGCTCTTCTCAGGAACTCTTTTTAAGAAAGGGCTTCACTCTGTCACCTAGGCTAGAGGACTGACCAGAGTGGCACCACTCCAGGTCACTGCAGTCTTGACCTCCTGGGCTCAAGTGATTTTCCCACCTCAGTCAGTCTCCCCCATAGGTGGGACTACAGGTACATGCCATTACACCTGGCTAATTTTTTTTTTAACTTTTTCGTGGAGACAAGATCTCACTATGTTGTCCAGGCTGGTCTCAAACTCCTAGGCTCAAGTGATTCTCCCACCTCAGCCTCTCAAAGTGCTAGGATTACAAGTGTGAGCTACTGTGCCCAGCCAGAAATTCCTCATTCTTAGGGACACAAAGTACTAGCTGAAAAAAAGATAGCATTACTGAGTCAAATGAATGAGGGCAGACTGGCCCAGGACTTTTACTCTGAGGAGACTCTTACCTCTGCTGGGCACCTTATTTCTACTGAATGCAGCAGTCGGCTGATGTCCGTAGGGATGTATCCCCAATTCCTGGGCATGACTCACAGTTCCCAGCAAAGATTCAGGGTCCCCAGGTCCACTGGTACTCAAGAGCAGGGGACTGTCATGGCAACCTTTGGTCAACGTGTTTGCACTCTTATTGTCTGGGAAGCCATCCTTGGCCCCCTCACACGAGCAGTCCTCTTCCATGCTCTCTGAGTGCATCAGTGCCGGCTGATGGGCATACCCGTGGGTCTGAGTGGGTGAGGAAACCTGTGCGATACATTCTTGCGCCCTGATCTGTAGCAGATGCTGGGGGCTGGTGTGATGGTGGTGATAGGAGTCAGCACTCTGATAAGATAAAGGCTGGCGCTCTGCCATACTCTGTCCCCCAAGGCTGGGAGCCAGGCTCCCAGCATCCCCCTGGTTCATGTGCCTGAACAATTCTTGGAACTCTTGTTGCTGCTGCTGCTGCTGCTGCTGCTGCTGCTGCTGTTGTTGCTGTTGCTGCTGCTGCTGCCGCTGCTGCTGCCTTTTAATGAGCTGTGCAAACTCTGCAGGAGGCAGCCGGATGTCCGAGTGGCCAGTGAGCGAATGCCGGGGAGAGAGCAGTCCTTGGAGGATGTGGGGTACCTGCTGGTGTCTCGTGTAGTCTGGCGGTGTGGGGGACAGCAGGGCCTGCTGTAGTGCCGATGTGGTATAGTGTGGCGGCTGCTGATGCGCACTGGGAGGGAAGGCGGGGAATTGGTCAAGTGGAGGGACTTTCAGGGCTTGGGCTGGAGGGAACCCCACTCCTGCTGAAGGGCTGTAGCTGCTGGGGGAACCCCGGGACTGGTCCGAAAACAGATGGGGGTGTAAATGCGCCTGGTCGTAGTTAGCAGGGGAGAACCGATTCACGTTCAAGCTGCAGACACAAAAGGGGGTGAGTACCAGGCATCAATGTAACAGGTGTGCTAGACTCCCTGGGGAACGGCTACTACTCTTCCTCAGTAGGGAGCACCCACTGGTCCAGAGAACCACAGGAGAGGAGGATGTGTGCACCATCCCCACTGATCCCCTTGTCTGCTTCTCCAGTAACTTCCAAGAGACTGAAGGCACTGTGTGCATAACAGATCTAGCAGCAACTTGGCCTAGCTTAAAACAACACTTGAGCTACAAGAGGCACCAACTTCTTAGAAAAATGATAGAGAGGCAAAGACTCCTAAAAGAATAGACAAAGGGAACTGGCATTTTTACAGACTCCTCTAACACGCTGTTTTCTTCTTTGAAAGCAAATAGTAAAACAGCTTTGCCATTTTCCTCCTCTGTCTCATTATAATTTTAATCCTGGGTTAATAAAAAGTTACAAGTTCATCCCAAACTCACCACCCTGATTTTAGAAAGGGCAAAACAAGGGCTCAGCTGAGTCAGACCATTCTCCTTCCTTTCTTCTCTGTCCCCTGCTAAGGAGCTTCCTCCCACTTGGATCACCTGGATAGAAGGTTGGTGACATGACTTCAGACAGCCTTACCTGTGGGCCTCTGCACTGTCAGCACTCAGCTGCTTGGACAAGGGTCGGTGCCCATAGCCGAAGGTGGCCATCAGGTTGGTACGATGCTGCATCTGAATCTGACTGGTACTGGGGCTGATGGAAATACCCCTCCCAGTGGAGCCTGCAGTTGTCCCTGGCATGTTGCTGAGCATGTCAACTGGCTCTTGTACTTGGATGGTCACTTGCTGTGACTGGGTAGGTTGCTGCATGCCCATGCAAGTTAGTGCCACATTGGGAGGAGGGGAACAGTTCTCAGATTGCTGTTGGAAGATTGCACTGCGGGAGGGTAAGCCTTGAAACTGGGAGGGAGAAGCAGCACCTGGAGAGAAAGGAAACTCAGAGTGACCAAGGGCCCAGGCCACCTATCAGATGGAAGTAATGGAAACCAGTGAGGATACTAAAACCAGATGCCAGCTAGGGCAGCGCTTCTCAAACTTCAGTGTGCAAAGACAAGTCTGGAGAACTTGTTATAACAACAGAGTCCTAGGCCCTACCCACAGAATTCTTATTCAGTAGGTCAGGGTGGGTTCCCAAGAATTTGTATTTCCAATAAGTTCCTCTGAAAGCTTGTCTATACATTATTCTTTGGGTAGTGCTTCTCAAATAAATGGCCTGGAGGTCTACTTAAAATCGAGATTCCAATGTAGCAGGTCTGGGATGGGACCTGAGATTCTAGTCTTCTTGCCAATGCTCATGGTTGGGTGACCCCACTTTGAGTAGGAAGAGCCAATCAGACTCTTCTCAAGGATGCCTAGAGAGACTAATAAGGGATCTAGTTTGGTGGTGTTACTTAAGAGACTCTCAGAGTGCTGACTTCTGAGGACTCAAACCAGTCACAGTATACTCATCCTCCCTCCATCCACACAACCACAAGAGGGGCCCATGTGCATGGTAGACAGCCAGATGGAGGCATCAAGACAAGGATGGTTCTTGCAGCAGATTTTTACTTGGTAGGGCTGGAGGGGTTTACTAAAAATATTAATAATAACTGTCCTTTATTAAGAACTGCTTTGTGCCAGAGCCTGTTCCAAGTGCTTTCCGTGTTCATTCATTAAATTCTGTACCATTATTCTCCTCATTTTACAGTTGAGGAAACTGAGATACACAGGAGCCAAGTAACTTACCCAAGGGTTTCACAGCTAAGAAATTGGTAGAACCAGGATTCAACCCTAGGCAGCCTAGCTCGAGAGTCTACACCCCTGAATGCCATGTTATTCTGCCTCTCAGATGATTCCTGGTGCTCAGGACTGAGACGGTCATGTTTTCCATGTGGCACATAATGGATGGTTCGGTCTGAAGCTCTCCACTCACCGTGAGACTGGATCATGGCACTGTTCATGGGGGGAGGGCTGTTACTGGGCTGCCTGAAGAGATGGTTGCTGGGGTGGTTGGGGGGTGGGCTTGAAGGCTGAATCCTTAACCTTGAAAATAACAAAACAGATAAATAAAGAAACTTCCCTGAGGTGACAGTACAATCTGGAGTTAAGTTTCAGCCACACAGTACGCACAAATAGAAATAATTTAAAAATTTTTAATAAGTCCAATATGATTCTATACCTTGAAAACCCTAGGGAGCCTCAAAAGCCTCCTGGCACTGATAAATGACTTTGGTAAAGCATCAGTTTACAAAATCAACATGCAAAAGACAGGTGCATTCTTATACATCAGCAATAAGCAGGTGGAGAACCAAATAAAAAGCACAATCCCATTCACAACAGCCACAAAAAAATTGAAATACCTTGGCATCCACCTAGCCAGAGAAGTAAAAGACCTTTACAATGAGAACTACAAAATGCTGCTCAAAGAAATCAAGGATGACAAAAATAAATGGAAAAACATCCCATGCTCATGGATCAGAAGAAGAATCAATATTGTCAAGATGTCTATCCTACCAAAGGCAACCTACAGATTCAATGCAATACCCTCAAATCAGCAACATCATTTTTCACAGACCTGGGAACAACAATATAGAAATTCACATGGCAACAAAAAAGAGCACATATAGCCAAAACAATCCTTAGCAAAAGAAACAAAGTGGGAGGTATCACACTTCCAGACTTTACATTTTATTACAAAGCTATAGTAACCAAAACAGCATAGTATTGGTACATAGACCAATGGGACAGGAAAGAGATTCTGGAAGTAAAAACGGTCTCTCAACCAACTCATTTTTAACAAAACCTCCAATAACAATCACTGGGGAAAGGAGACTATATTTAGGAAATGGTGCTGGGAAAACTGGCTGACCACATGCAGAAGAATGAAACTGGACCCCTACTTATTACCACATATGAAAATCAACTCAAAATGGATCAAAGATCTAAATATAAAGCCTCAAACTATAAGAATCCTAGAAAAAAAGTAGGAAGCACCCTTATGACATTAGAGTCGGCAACAAATTCTTGACCAAGTCTCCAAAGTGCATGCCATAAAAGCTAAGATAGATAAGTAGGACATCATCAAACTGAAAAGCTTTTGCACAGCAAAAAATTAAAAAAATTAAAAAACTAAGAGAGTAAAGAGACAACCCACAGAATGAGAAAAATATATTTGGAAATTATGCATTTGACAAATGCCTAACATCCAGAATCTACAAGGAACTTAAAATTAAAGGAAAAAAAAAAAAAACCCGATTAAAAAATGGGCAAAGGGCATGAACAGATACTTCTCAAAATATGACATGCAAGCAGCCAACAGACACATGAAGAAATGCTCAGCCTCACTAATCATCAGAGAAATGCAAATCGAAACTACATGAGATAACCACCTAACTCTGGTAAGGATGGCTATCATTCATAAGTCAAAGAAGAGATGCTGGTGTGGGTGTGAGAAAAGGGAACGCTTCTACACTGTTGGTGGGAATGCAAGCTAGTTCAACCTCTATGGAAAACAATGTGGCAATTCCTAAAAGAACTAAAAATTAATCTTCCATATGATCCAGCAATCCCTCTCCTGGGAATATACCCAGAGAAACATAAATAGCTTCTACAAAAAGAACCTGCACGGGCATGTTTATCGCCACACTATTCACAATAGCAAAAACATGGAACCAACCCTGCTGCCCACTGAAAGTGGACTGGATAAAGAAAATGTGGTATATATACACGATGGAGTATTATGCAGTCATAAAGAAGAACAAAATCGTGGACTTCGCAGCACATTGGATGGAGTTGAAGACCATCATACTAAGTGAATTATCACAGAAATAAAGAACTGAATACCTCGTGTTCTCACTCATGAGTAGCCCCTGAACACTAGTTACATTAGCACAAGGGAGGGATCAGCAATCACTGGGTACTACTAGGGGAGGGAGGGAGGAAGGAAGGAGAATGGGGGCACATAACAACACAAAGGGTACCTGGTCCATGACCAGGGGGACTGAGGGCCAGTTAGAAGGCCACACTTCACCTTCATGCAGCCTACTTGTGTAGCTAATCCTGACTTGTACCCACATCTCTACAATAACATAAATAATGATTTTAAAAAGTTTCAATAAGGCTCCATGATAAAAATATATATGTATGTATATATATTCTATATAGATGTATAGAGATATAGATGCCATCTACCACAGTCTATTTAAACCTATCCACAACATGTCTGACCAGCCTTCCCATTCACAGAGGCAGAGTTCACTATGAGCCTGTGTCTGACCCTCTTATTCGATATCAGATTACTTTGCTCATGGGGCTAAGAAAATGAAGTGACAAAGGAAGTCAGGATTTCAGGAAGGCTCCTGAAATTTAAATTGGTTTCTCTGCTTTTCAAACAGATTCTTCTAAGACAAATGCTGAAGTCAGTCAATATCTTCCACATGAGCTCGGCCAAGGTCATAATACTATAGAGACAATGGGTTAGGCTTAATGCAGAAATGATTACCTCTGGAGCTGGTGTGTAAGGAGGGCTGGCTGATTTTCACCTGCAGCCTGAAGAGGTGGAGAAGGCTGAGGAGGACAGATAGAGTCCTAAAACATACACGAAGGAAAGGAAAAAAGAAATCATTGTGAGCTTGAAGATTACTCAGAGCTATTTTCAGGAAGGGAAAATCAGAAAGAACTATCTGTGTCTCATATTTATGTTTTTGTTGTTCACCAAAAGGTCTGATCACATAAACGTGTCAACCATAAACATAACTCCACTTAGCTGAGCGACTGCCTCAGCCTGAAAGCAAACTCCAAACGAGTTGGAGAAAGCAGAGTGAAGGCCTACTTGAATCTGCTGCTGAAGAATTTGATGGTGCTGCTCCTGCTGGTATAACATATGCTGCTGCTGGGTCTTCTCCAGGGTTCTTTCATCAATCTGCCCCCCGTACATCTTCTGCAGCTGCTCACACTCCTGAAGGGAAAGCAGTTGATACAGACGGGATGCAGTCAGGCTCACCCCATGCAGTGCTCTCAGCAGATGCAGATCTGCCCCAAGGTCTTATGGGCAGAAAGAGCCACAAGAGAAGAATGTCCTTGATGAGTAATTAACCCTTCTATCATGATACCTGCATACTAAGTATATTCTCACTGTCCTCTGTATGACTGGAAAATGCCAGGATGGCCTGGACGTATCTGGTGTGAAATCTGTGGACAAAGCACATGCTGCTTGAAGCTCCATCATCAGAAGGGTGGAAAGGAAACTGGCTCTTTACACAGGCCCAGAGGTACATCTCCTTCCTCTGGGAGTGCTATTCCATACCAACTGGAGAATATGCCAGGTGGCAACAACGTGGAACAGGCTCCAACAAGACACAGCCCCTTAAATCATGAGAGGAGTGCCAGGTTGCTTAGAAGTACCTTCCCTGATGCTTCCTACAGAAACTCAAGCCCAGAAATGCCTTTCCAATGAACTACAGAAACAGGAGAAAAATTTAGTCCCTTCAAGGGGGAAGTAAGTTTGATCCTAGGGAGAGTCACACTTCATAAGAAGTAAGGAAAGAGTGTCAGAAAACTATGTTTTGTTTTGTTTTTTTTGAGTTGGAATCTCACTCTGTCATCCAGACTGGAGTGTCATGGCCGCTTCCGGCCCCCGCAGCCTTGACCTGCTGAACTCCGACGATCCTTCCACCTCAGCCTTCCAAGTAGCTGGAACTACAGGTGTACCACACCCGGCTAATTTTTTTTGGATTTATTGTAGAGATAAGGTCTCGCCAAGTTGCCCAGGTGGGTCTCGAACCCGCGGGCTCAGGCAATCCACTCACCTCGGCCTCCCAAAGTGCTGGGATTACAGGCTGAGCCACCGAGCCCGGCCAGCTATGCTTTTTTAAACCAATAAAACTGCAGTGTTGCTGACATGAAGCAGGAAGAACTTTGATGACCCCAGCCCTCCTGCAGTCCTGGCCTCTGTCACCCATGCTTCTCCAGAGATGCCTATCATTTCTCCCATTACCTGCTGCAACTGTTTGATGCTGCTGTTGTTGCCCATTTTTTCCAGGTGAGCTTTGAAGGCCTGGATGCTTGTAGCCCCATCTGAGAACCGGCGCACAGGGGAGAAACGCTCCGTAGGGAGGTGCAGGGTGTTGGAATCCTTGTAGGTAGAGCTGAATATACGGGAAGAGAAGGTTAGGGGCTAAGACTCAGGAAATCTGACCAAATCACATAGGGGCTGCTGTTCCAGATGGACACAAAGATGCAGGCTGCACATGTAGCCCTGTGTATTATACCACTTCCATGCCATCTGCAGGAGCTGGTCATTTCCCTAGCCTGCTTCCCTTTAAAGGGCTTCAGGTGCGTATCTTCCATCTCTACTTACCTTCAGTTGGTTTATTTTCCAAGCCTTGGGAGGTCCTGAGATCAAGTACATCAAGTATTCTTATAAAGATACCAAGCCAGGGGGGTGGGAGTGGAGGTGGGAGGGATGGTGGGGGGTGAGGGGAAAAGATACCAAGCCAGAGAGAAAAGCTTCGCAATATTCCCCAGGCCAGGCTGCATAGGAACCTTTGCTTTTATAATCGTGTCTCTACCCAGTGCCTTTAGAAACCTAAGATTCACTGTTGGACCCAAAGTTCTCCCTGAGCAATAATCTCTGCATGATCAGAGGGAAACAGTCAGCTAGTGGTCAAAGGTCTGGCCTGGAACCCATAGGTTCTATGCTAGAAAATGGAGAGTGGAGGATGGGGTGGGGAAAATGAGGACTTATGATCCCGGGATGGAGACAGCACATTCTTAAGGAATGTGGGCCTCAAGATCCTGCACGTACCTGGTCACCACAAAGAAGGTTACCTACCTACTGTGAAAATTAACTTCTCAGAGCAGCAGCACCTGCCCAACCTCCTGATGAAAGAGGCATCATGCGGATTACCTTCAAAGACCCCAATCAGAACACAGCCAGTATCTTACAGAAAGAAAGAACAAGCTATGGATAAGCAATGCCTAAGACAGCATCAGGATTAGAAGCTAACACCTAGACTTGTGACCTAATCAGAAAGAGATGTTTATGGGTTGAGGTAAGCAGATAAAAGACTGCCAAGGCAGCATTCCAGCAGCTGATGGGAAGGATCAGGGTCTCACGTCCAGGGCATTGATGATATTACACTGACCTCTGGGCGAAATGATGTACCACCTTTGCTAGTGATTCAATATGGAGTGAAGCAGAACCATAGCTAAGGAGCAGGTTAGCAAGCAAGTTCAAATACAATGCAGACAGGGACGGACTAGGAGGAATCTGATGACTATGCAGAGGTGTCAAGAAAGTTCTGGTAGCAGGTGAAAAGGCCTTTGCCCTCTCTTTGCTAATGATGACTTCTGTTTCAGGCTCTACCTGAGGCTTGACACAGTAGTGAGCTAATGAAATCAGCACAGACACGTGTTTGCTCAGTAACACACAAGACAAATGAACTGGGGAGACACAATCCAGGAACGGTGATCATGAAAGCTGCATTCAGAGCATTTCCCCAAAACGTCGCCTTTCTGGTTCTACTTCAGGTTTTTTGAGTTAAAGCAAGTACTATTTTCTCCTCAAATTTGACTCCTACGCTTTCAATGTTTTCTGATAATGGACACATTTCTGATTCACTCAGAAAGCTGTGCTCTTCAAGCAGTCAGAACAGTCTTTCTGCACAAAATCCATTCTCCCATCAGAGTAATAATCCCACATTCAGGTATTCCATGACTTTTTCAGAAGCTCCGGTTGTGAGTAGATCGCTACTCACGTCAGTCCAGCACAGTAATTTCAGAGGAACAGTTCTGATGTAGTCTCATGTTGGAAGCGCTGATAACATCAACTGGGCTTGATTTCATTTTTATTTACAATCATGTTCAAACTCAGGACAGCCTCAAGTTTGGCTGATATTTCCACACTATACTTCTCAAATAGGGACTCGGTTTCCTATCTGGATACAATCCATCGTGGTAGTTTTGAGTTACACTTCACTTTAAAAACATTTTAAATTTTGAATTGCATACTTCCAGGAACAAAAGATCAGACCCTTTTTCTATCTCCATGTTGGACTTCATCTCTTACACCCCAGAAGACTGGATATATATGCAGTTCTTCAATCACTGCCTCCAGAAAATGAAATTAATCCAAGAAGCTATTAGGGGACCCATTTTCAGTGTTTTATGGCCTTGGAAAGTTTCTCTTTTTTTCCTGAAGACTGGCTTTAATATCTTATTTGCATATTAGTATAGTGACCCAAACAAAGCATGCTGCGTTTGCAGAAAGGCCCCACCTTCACAATCTGCCACACACACAGCATTCATTTTCTTCCAATTCAAACTGGTGTGGCTACAGGAAACCCTCAAAATACTCTACAAAGAGTGTTCACATGAACACAGACATCAAACAGATTTCCAGCAGGCAAGGCCTTGACAAAAGATTGTAGAGAGGGTAGGTATCATACAGACAGAGCTGTGGGCCAATGTGGTCTTTCTTGAGTAACAAATATCAGTAGGAGACAGGGTCTGTGATAAAGACTGACTCTGGAAATGTGCGGATCCTCGTGTTTCCCTGATAAGAATATCTCCTGAGGAACACCTAGAATTAAACAAGGACACCCAAAGGACTTGAGTTAAACAATAGACTCTGACAAGAGCTAAAAATTAGGTGTCATGCTGTGTAGGAAAGGAAGATGGGGACAAGGAGGAAGGAAGTAATAAAGGGTCTCTTAGGTACAAGTGTAGAGCTCAGAGTTATGAGAAATCACAGGAAATGTACAGAGGAGGAGAAGGAGTTCTCCAATAGTCACTCAAAGTACTCTTTGATACACACTAATAACATAGGACCTGAGAGATTTTCATTAGAAAAAAGAATGTCTTTCTGTGTCATCAGAGTTTTATTTGAGAACTGTCATTCTTGCTACTCTTTACAGACCATTTTTACGTAGTTATTCACAGTCATTTATAAAAGCTTATCTTCCTTTCAGAGTTCCAACGTGGCACTAATCATGTCTCGGTCTGCTCAGAGTTCACCTGTCTCTGCTGACTATGTTGATACCAAGTGTAACTAGCCACAATAAAAAACTGTATCAGGCTTGCCAGTGTGAGCTGGTTGCAAGATTTCATAACAACACACATATAAACCTGATTTCCTTGGAATTTGACTGCTTTTTCCACCTTCCCAAGTAAGATTGCTTTTCACTGTCCTCCAAAGAAAGACAGAACTAAAATAAGCTCCAGTAACGAGGTGGCTTTGAAAGTGTGGTCCATGAGCTTGGGGACAGCTTCAGAGTGGACCTGACTAAGATTTTTAGTCATCAGGTATTCCCAGAAGATAATCTTCTTAATCTAGCAAGTGTCATTCTCTCCCTGCTTCCAGGCTTACTTGGATTCAATGATGTTTTCATGGCCAGGAAGGTGAAACTTGTTTTTATTTCTTCAAGAGAATAACTTATACATGTAACAGAACCTAGCACAAGATTTCAAAGAATGACTTCTCAAGCACATCACTCAAGAGGATGCAGCATCTCTGCTCTACCATTCACAAGGGGCTTTGTCTTCCTCCATATTCAAGCTCGTTGTTCAATGGTAAGATGATATGAAATGCTCATTCTTTTGAAGGTGATGGATTACTAAAGGTCAAGTCTATTGATATGGCTACAAATTCTCCTACTTCCGGTTGGCCCTCTGAGAGTTTCACTTCCTTGCAGGTCTCAAGTTCAATTTTATCTATGAATCACCATCCAGAATCACGGGAATCAAATGCAGACAATAAACAGGTCTGCAAAGTCATGGAAAGAGGAATCTCGTACTGCTCCAGGGCCCAGTAGAAAACCTTGCCCTGTGCGTTGCTTAGTGCAAGGAGCTGAGAAGAAGTGAGTTCAGGATGACAGTTGGCTTCTATTTAAAGTCATGATGCTAGTCACCATCACTGTGAGACTAGTCAGAAGGGTGCCTGTCCGATGAGCCTCACGGAGCTCCCACAGCTCTTGTGGCTACTCACCGATGCTGATCAGGTACCAGGTGAGGAGGCCAGACCCGGGAACGGAAAGGCTGCTGTCCTAGCTGCCGTTGTAGGTCCGGTGGGATCTCAGCTGTAGGGTTGGTCATAGCCAGTGTATGTCTTTTGGACCTATTTGCCAAGTACCTGCAACAAGCAGGAGCACATTTCATAGTAAAAAAGACAGACAGGAATATTCCTCCGCAAGAAGCATTAGAAGTTAATCCATAGCAGTCAATGAGATAGTGCCAGAGCTCAAGAAGGGCTCGGTGGCAAACAGATCCCTGACTGGATGGAAGTGAAACACATCTAACTGGCCAAGAAAAGCTGGCTTAATGTTGAAGTGGCTGAATGTTAAGCCTCAGAGTAGCCTTTGAAGAGAAGAGAGAAAACAGATCTAGTTCACAAAGATAAGAGGATCGATTTTCTTTACTTCATTAACATTCAACAGAAGAATTTATTTTCCACACATTAATTTATTCCTCTCTTCCCTCTGCATTTCCAAAGCATAAGTCAGAGGAAATGAGCCCAAAGGACCATTCCTAGAGATGAACTTAGGGAGATATTCAAAAGGACTCTGCATAGGTCTCTTGATACTACAGGCCCCAGCTTTGAAGCTGTCCTTACTACAGGTCATACAAAACACATCCTTTCATTTGGGGATGAGTTCCAAAACCGCCCCTTCCCTCAGGCCCAGTGACTATAACTCAAACAACAGAGAAGAAAAACTGATGCTGTCCCTAGTGAATCAACATTCCATAGAGGATGAAGAAAAACACCACATGAAATGTTTAAAATTGTTTTAGAGGACAAAAAGGCAAGGCAAGAAAAACAGAAGTCTCAAAAGCTGAAGAGTTCAAGCCAATGGCTTTTATTCTGAAGACCTTTCAGACCCACCACTTATTTAACGGAACAGGCCCTCTTTGCCTGGTGGATGACTTCCTCCACCACTGCTGCTCTTGTGGGCCTTGAATAAAAGAGGCACTGTTCCTTTTCATTACATCAAAACTGATGGGCATTATACCCTTGAAATGTTGGTCTGAAGAAGAAAGAAGGTGGAGCTGCAGGAAGTAAAGTCCAAGACAAAGAAGATAAAATAAAAGACCGCTGTCTCTTTTAAGGTAGGAAGACAGTACATTCCTGATTTCTCATTTCTTCATTACCCAGTAGGGCCCATTTGTAACCTTATATACCCTGTTATCAGCAAACCGCAGAAACAACAGCATCAAGAGAAGAAAAGTTACCCCACTTCTCCTTCTCTTGGCTGAGTTGTAGGAGGAGCCAGCCCACGTGCCAACACTCCTGTTTGCCATGCTTTCCTTTCCACATAGGACCAGCTTATTTTTGAATAGCAGCTCTCAGACATGGCGACTGGGGGAAAGATGAGAGTACTGGCCAGTAACCATCAGGGTTCTAATAAATGGTCTGTTTCATTCTTAACTACCTTGCCCCTTTAAGCTAAAATCAGTTAACAGACTGAAACTAGCGGTATGTAAACTTTCCAAAGAGTAAGCCATTCGTGGTTTAATATCACCATTTGATAAAGACACCCAAAGTTTTCCCAAAAGCCCATGAAAACCATTTTATTTCAACTTCCCTCAAAAGAAAAACATATCATCTTGAACCCGTTTTTCTGGGAAAATACATGCTGGATTCTGGTGAAACCCCCTCCCTGGAAAATAAGAAATTTGACAACTCCCACAGTGGGCATGCATGAAACTGAGGACAGGGCTAATAGAACTGAGGCCAAATGAACAGTACAGCATGCCTGATGGTCACTGCCGTTCTCTGTGAATTAGGCATCTCTCAACAAGGTTCTACAAACAATGGATATTTGCATCTGTCCCTGGCCCAAATCCCGTATTCTTTTTTTTTCCAATATCTCTTTGTTGGTACAGGGGGGTGGAAGAAGCGTACAGCCAACAGTACAAGAGGTATTCAGGTATTCATTCTCCTGGAAAGGAAGAGTCCATGCCAGAGGTCCATGCCAGACTAGCTAGGATCACTGTCATCCCAAATCTCCAATTCCTTTTCAGTAAACAGTTCTTGGCAGGTAGGAGCAGGCTTTGTGCCTTGTGAATACTATCAGAGTTGCAATATGAAGGCAGGGGCAAGGAAAGAAGGAGGGAGGAAAGGAAGAGTTCTTATGGTTACTGCTGTCACTGAGGGGACTTCCAATGGTGCTTACAGAAATGACATTTTCTGGATAGTCTTCTGTTACTTCCATGTGGGGAGGAACATGCCATCTGGCTTGAGCAAAGAGACCACACAAATGTTGAAGCTGCATTGTAACACCTCCTTGGGCAGAGGTGACCTTTCGCTGGTTGCAGGGGGAGCCTGCCCAAGGACGTCTGCAAGCACTGCCAGATGTCACATTACCTCTGCACAGCTTCCTGATCTGGCTCCCCATCCGAGCTCTCCTCGTCCACAGGGGTAACTGCTGGCACTGCCTGAAGAGAGACAGGAAGGAAAAGCTCAAGGTGGCAGCTTATTCGATAATGTCTCTTATTCTAGTAACTGGGCTTGGGCAGAGCTTTTAATGAACTTTCTTGTTCACAAAACTTTTCTAAGAGCTCTGAGTTATACAGAATTTTTATATACCTACTTTTTTGTTTTCACCTCGTTAGGTGATACTAATTGGGATTTCTTCCTCTTATTCATCCTCATTCATTCATTTATTCATTAAACAAATAGCTGAATGCTTACTATGTTACAAGATAAAACGTGTTTACAGATACAAATCTGCCTTCATTTTGCAGTCTAGTGGAGGACAGAGACAAGTAAACAGACAAGTACAAAAGAGCATAACCAGTTCCTCTAATGGGAATGAAGGAAGGCATTCTAGAGGAGGTAACACCCAACCTGGGACCTGAAGGCAAAGAGGAAAAGAAGTCACAGTAGAAGTTTCAGGGCTGAGAGAAAAGAGTGTCTGAGGACCAGAAAGTATAGTAGAAGACTATTTACCTGGAATGTCTAGGGACTGACCTGTTGCTTCCGGAGTTTAAATGTCTTAACTCCAGGAAAGCATAATGAATTTCTGAAAGTACATTTTAGTACATAACACAGAATTATGTAGTTGCAATTCAATGCTTTAAAATAGCTGTTGCCCACCAAAACATGTAAGTGGAACGAGAGCCATCAGAATGCATGCATCACAGTGACTGTCCCCATCTGCATGAGGACTGGAATGTCGTGCATCCTTGTTAGCTACTCATGGCCTGGTGGATACCTCAGGCACTAGAACAAAAATCATGCCTTGATTATTACAAAACAGCATTTTAAAAAATGGATAATTACAAAATAAAACCTTGTGGAATGATTCCATTGTCTGAATGCTTCCAAGGTTTCCAGATCCTTTACTACAGCTCCACAAGGGTGGAGTGAACAGGGCTAGGCAGGAAGTGGCTGTAGATGAGGCGAGAGAGGAACACGGTGGCCAGTTATAAATGGCATTGAATACCACACTAAGAAGTTTATTTTGAGAAAGAACAGTGGTGAATCACTAAAGACTTTTAAGCAGGGGCATGTCATAAGCTTTATGTCTGAGAAAGCTAGCTCACTTTGGCTGTAGTGTGAAAAGGGCTGGTGGCAGGGATTAGGAGACAAGACCTGGAAACTCCTTGTCTTGTCAGGAGGCCATTGTGTGAATCTAGGCAATGGATGATAGTGACCTAAGTCAAGGAAAGAGCAGTGGAGATGGAGCGAAGTAAGATATGTAATTCATAGGCATTAGATAACTGATTTTATACAGGGAATGGGGCAGAGGGAAGTTAAAGATAAAATCCACATTCCTAGTTTGTGTAACCAGGAGTAGGACACTGACATTCACTGTCACCTCGGGGGAGGAACGGATTTCACAAAGTCATGGTAAGTGCATTTTGGGACATGCTGAATTAAAAGTGTGAGTACTTGTGGAATAACCAACTAAATCCATCCAGCAGGCAGTCATGTATGCAGAAATGTAGAACTCAGAAGAACATTCTGGGCTGGAGAATCAGCTGTTAACTGAAATTATGAGAGTGGACACACTTACCCAGAGAGAGAATATAAAATGAGATGGGAACAGGGCCCTAGATAAAACTCTGAGTTTTGTCAACTTCAAGGAGCAAGCAGAAAGAAAATCTGAAAAGGAGAGGCAGAGGGAAAACAAAGAGAATGTGGTGCCACAGAAGCCAAGAAAAGAAACTGTCAAGGAAAAAAATGGTCAACACTGACTAATGCAGCTGAAACGTCCAAAAAAGATAAAGATTAAAAATGTCCACGAATTTATCAACAAGAACTTGTTAGTGACCTTGGCAGAAACAGTTACAGTGAACAGAGTAAGTCATTCCACTTATCATGGGGGTAATAAGTGGTCATGATCATAAAGCTGTTCATGGTCCTTCAAACTTATACTGACCTTGCCAGCCCTGAATGCCTCTGTTACCTACTAGCCCATGTTATTCCCTCTGACACTTAATCACATATTCTCTTTTACTATTATTCAAATACATCACATATGGTGATCTTGTCAGTGATGCCAAGAGCATGATATATAATTCTTTTGTTACTGAAAGTGTAGTCCATGGACCCATGCCAGTCTACAAACTGTTTTGTTACTAACTTATGATGAGGTAAGTATAAAAATCAACAGTAAGCCTTTAGAAACTTTTATAGAAATTTAGGAGTAATTTTGTCTGTTGAATTAAATAAAAAATTTAGCCCTGTACGTTGTATGTTTTTCAATTTTCATTTTTCTTTTCTTTTGTCTTTTTTTTTTGAGTTGGAGTCTCACTCTGTCGCCCAGACTGGAGTGCAGTGGCCGCTCCCGGCCACCGCAGCCTCAACCTGCTGAGCTCCGGCAATCCTTCCGCCTCAGCCTTCCGAGTAGCCGGAATTACAGGCATGCACTACCACGCCTGGCTGATTTTTTGATTTATTGTAGAGATGAGGTCTCGCTGCC